>NW_020863121.1:0-27023 GCF_003713205.1 Coffea eugenioides
TATATGTGTATATGTCTTTGGTGTAATTGGTGTGCTAGAATTCGATTACTTTTGTCACTTTACTGTATTTATTCACTGAATTACCTTTTTGGGGGGGGAAACAAAGAGAGGGAAAAAAACATATATATGGAGGGAAGACGTGGTCGCGGACGTGGTAGTGGCCGTGGTGTTAAGCGAGCCCAGGAACCAAGGGCAGAAAGGGAAACATCGGCGGAGCCTGTACCAGGACCAAGGGTTGAAGCCGGAGACCAGGTGGCGACGGCCATTCAACAAATGACCAATATTCTAGCACGGCTGGTGGACCAACAAGGTCAAATGGCCGTGCATCAACCCCAAAACCCTGAAATAGGAGAAGATCGGGCCCTTGAGAGGTTTCAAAAGTTTGCACCTCTAAAATTCGCTGGAGAGCCTGATCCGGACATCGCTGAACAGTGGTTAGAGGTCATGGTGAATATATTCACAGTTTTGAACTACACTGAACAGAGACAAGTGAACTTTGCAGTGTTTCAATTTGAAGGACCGGCCCGATCATGGTGAAACGTAATTAGAGCAAAGTGGGAAAGAGAGCAGACTCTTTGGTCGTGGGCGAACTTTATAAGGGAATTTAATGAAAAGTACCTCCCACCATTAGTCCAAGAAAAGAGGGAGGACGAATTTATTGGACTACGCCAGGGGGCCTTAAGTGTGGCTGAATACGAAACCAAATTTACCAAACTATCCAAGTTCGCTTCCGAATTAGTAGCCACGGAACCGAGAAGAGTAAGGCGGTTCATACGGGGATTGAACTTGGACATCCAGGAGGCGTTGGCGGCGGCGCAAGTGAACACATTTACGGAGGCCCTTGAGAAGGCTCAACGAATCGAGAATACAAAGGCGCAGGTGAAGGCTTCCCAAATACGAAAAAGTGGTGCAGTGGGTAGCGTGAGTGAGGAACTTAGCGAATCAGTAGCACCCTCTAAAGTACAGAAAGTGAACCAGTTATTCCGGCCGCCATGGACATTGGGGGCGGTAGATGAAAGATTTATCAAAGGAAGCCAAACCGGACAGGGGGAGACTTCTCCAGAAAGCAAAAAGATGGCTTCCCACTTGACTTGTGACTATTGCGGAAAGGCCAATCACACTGAGAACGATTGTTGGCGGAAGGGGCGGAAGTGTTTGATTTGCGGAAGTAGTGATCATCAAGTTAGTAACTGTCCACGGAGACAGTCACGTGAAAGTGGTACTCAGCGACTCGAGGGCACTACATCAAAACAAGCGAATGAAAGGGGGAACCGAACAAAAGTACCGGCAAGGGTATATGCTTTAGACAACCAACAAGCTCCTGAGCCATCTGAAGGTAAAATTTCGAGGACGAAATTTTTTTTAAGGGGGAGAGAGTGTGAGAACCCGTAATTTTTCCCGTTTTCTAGGTTTTATTATTTTTCATGGCTTGTTTTCTGCATTTTCGTGATTAGAAAAACATCTAGATATTGTTAAGGAGCAGATATAATTTTTGGATGATTTTTCTAGTATCGGATAGTTTTTGAGAAATTAAGAGCGTATACCGGACGTGGGACCCACTAGTGCGAAAAGCTCGGAAAGATTCGACCAACTAGGTTAAGTTTTGGATACTGGAATTAATTTACCGGGTGTTAAGAGATAAGTAGAGGATGCTAAGTGGATTGGTATAAGAGAGACAAAAGTTAGGCAAGCATTAATGAAGGTGACAAGTGTCACCCTAGGATTGGGTCTTAAGTAAGACCACTATTCACCTTTTCTAATTGACCAAATAAATCACAAAATATTGCCAAAATTTCCCATTTTCTTCTCTTCAAGTGGCCGGCCCTCTCTCTCAAGAAGAAAGAAAAAACCTCTCCAATTTCTTGAAATCCTCTTGCTCAAATCCAATCACACAATCATCTACTCTTGTTTTTGTTCCATAGAAATCCTTAAGGAAGTGTTGGTGAGTTGTTTGGTGAAGTTGTTTGGCAAGCTAAGGTGGTTAATTACTCTCTCTCTTGTTTTACCAAGGTGAGTGATGGATTACTCCTTTCCTCCCTCTAATGATGCTTAATTTGTGATTAGTGGTAGTATAAGGTGCAATATTATGGATTACATCTTGATTTGTGGTTGAATTAGTGAAGTTTTCTATTTATTGGTGATTTTTCTGTTTTAATATGAACATGATTGTGTGGCTATCTATGATGATTGGAAATTGTATATAATGACTCTAGGAGGTGGAAAAAGTGGGTAATTACAACCAATTTCTGTTTGGAAGAAAAATTGACAAGTTAGGGTTTTTGTGAATAACATTCTGCCCGGTTTTGTAGCTCCTAGTTAGAGGGCGAATTGGCCTTGGCTTAAAACATTAAAGTTGTAGGGAATGACATTTTAGAGGTGCCTGCAAAATTTCAGGTCAATCGGAGTAGCGTAGAATGAGAAAAGTCGAAATTACCCTTGCTGTCCTGGTTTTATCCGAATGTAAGAATTGCGCCTGTAATTGGTTGTTTTGGCTGGAATTGCTACGGAATTGGTAGTTGAGGTCTTCTGATGAAATGTATCCCTGTTTCTAAGCTTTCGAGTGGCTTTGGAATTTCTGGATTTGGACTTAGGTAGCCTGTTTTATGATGTTTACACCAGAATGCGATTTGTGAATGTGTTTTTCCGGTTCTGGTGTAGTATTTTGCCTTTTGGACCTGGTTGCACCCGAAACTGGACAGAGTTTCCTTCTGGAACATTGTAGCCCTATTTCTTAGCTTCGAAATGCTGGGTTTTACACCTTCATCCGACAATCGTAGTGCCTGTGATGCCATTACCGCAAAATGAGGTCAAAAACTGTTTTTTCAGGGGTAAAGCTAAATCTTTTCCGGATTTTTCTGGTTTCCTCTAATGCTTATGTATGCTTATGGAACCCTCTTTCGGTAGTATTTGGCATTGGTTTATGACTTGTATTCGAGTCTTATTGTGCTTATGGGAATATTTTAGGGCTTGACTTTTATTTCCGATCATTTTCCTAGCTAAATCCCGTACTTGAATGACTTTAAGCCTAGTGAACGGCTTTTGGAAATGAGATTATTTTGTGTAAGATGTTGGGACTGATTTGAGGAAAATAATGAAGCCATTAATGGCTGGAGAATAGGTAAAAACAAGGGATTTGCTGCCGAAATTTTTACTTGAAGGCTAGTTTTGGTCCAAGTGCTTTTTGCCGCAAAATTTTATAACCCTTTTAGTTTAGCTTTACGTTTGGTTTATGAAACCCTAGATATTTCCGTCCATCAGTCCAAATGCCCCGTTTTGCTTTAAAGTCATTTTTATGCGTTTTACTCATCATTTATTGGGTTTCTTCGATTTCACCTAATTGGCTGTGCTATATTCTTTCTCGTTGAATCTTAGGTTTTCTCGGTGATTAAGGATTCTATCCAGAAGGATATTTTGCACGTTATTTTGCATAGTTTGGTGAGTGTTCCTTGTTTGTTAAATGCTCCTTGACTTCATAACTTGTATTCTTGAGTGATAACGTGTTAAGTGCTTTTAATGATTTCCAATTTCCAAAACGAGCTTTATAGGCGAGTGTGTACTTTATCGCACTCGACCTAAATAACTGTGCAATTTTCAAGGATTTAATGATTGAAATACTAGTTGCGCATGAATGTAAGCCTTTTTGGCTGAACTGGCCATTGCCCCTTGTTACCGATCGACTCGAGCCAGAAGCGGACTCGGTCGGGCGATTAGGTGACCTGGGTGAACGTTTTGGTATACTCGAGTATTACCTTGAAGTCTGGTGGAGCCCGGCCAATGGCTGGGAAGGGGGTGAATGAAATGAATGATTAAATGAAGCGCGGGTTTTATTTACAAAAAGAAAAAAAATGCATTTTTAAAAGATTGAAGGAAGGAGGAAATGTCAGGGGAACGAGCGAGCGCGGGAATATTTGGCTCCTTGTGAGCCCGTATCCTTTTAATGTATGTGTTCTTATTGTTTTCCATGCTAAATGTTTCTTGAATTATTGATTATTGATGGTTTATGTATTGGCGTTGTTGTTTAATTACCTGTTCGGAACCTCACTGAGCTTTTAGCTCATCCCTTTAGTTTTGTTTTCCTTAACAGGGGAAGGCGAGCAAGGACGAGAGCTCTGTATAGACTAGCTGGTCTAGCTTTTGATTTTTTTTGTAATGGTTCTCGCCTTAGTGCTTGGCACGGGCTGGTTGTATGGTGGATTTGGAACCTTTGTATATTCGACAGTTGTACTTCTTTTGAGATCGTAATGTATATAAGTTTCGTTTAAGTTTTTGGATCATTGCTATATTTTTCGTATGGGCTGGATCTGGTTTTTGCTCGAGGATGGAAGTGATCGACTGAGTCCCGGCGAGAGCTGGGCAGGCGGTCCGCCGAACCCTTTGGCTCGCCTTAGGGGGAGGTGGGGCTGTCACAGTTGGTATCAGAGCCAGCTTCGCGTGGTCTCTGCGCGGAGTGAGCCTGGACTGAGTGGTGAATAGGCATGACGGACTAAGTGCTCGTTTGAGCATAAGCTTTGAATTGTGAATGTTATAGGCCTTAAATCTCTCTTGTGGTACCTAAGGGCCATAGATAGGTACGTCTAGTAGGAATTTCAAGTGTAGATAGTTTACTCTTGGGACTGGCCAGCTCGAGATGTGAATTGTCTTATTTCGGATTCTTGTGCCCTAGTACTCTAGAGTTGAGGCGGTGTTCAGGATGTGAGAATTGCATTTTGGGAACTTGAATAGGCTTTGTTCGGCTGGAATGAGTATAAGAGGTTAGAATCTAGTTTGGATAGTAAGTGACGTGAGAGATCGGACGTGGTTATTTTAATTGGGTATGGGTCGATATCGCCTTTACTCTTGATTTGCTTTGATGCCGCTATGACATGACATTGGCTTGAGTATTGTGCATATGATTATTTGTCTAATTTGACATGTATTGGTGTATTCGATTGTCTACCATCTTAATACATGGTGTGTATATGTGTATATGTCTTTGGTGTAATTGGTGTGCTAGAATTCGATTACTTTTATCACTTTACTGTATTTATTCACTGAATTACCTTTTTGGGGGGGGGAAAACAAAGAGAGGAAAAAAAAAACATATATATGGAGGGAAGACGTGGTCGCGGACGTGGTAGTGGCCGTGGTGTTAAGCGAGCCCATGAACCAAGGGCAGAAAGGGAAACATCGGCGGAGCCTATACCAGGACCAAGGGTTGAAGCCGGAGACCAGGTGGCGACGGCCATTCAACAAATGACCAATATTCTAGCACGGTTAGTGGACCAACAAGGTCAAATGCCCGTGCATCAACCCCAAAACCCTGAAATAGGAGAAGATCGGGCCCTTGAGAGGTTTCAAAAGTTTGCACCTCCAAAATTCGCTGGAGGGCCTGATCCGGACATCGCTGAACAGTGGTTAGAGGTCATGGTGAATATATTCACAGTTTTGAACTACACTGAACAGAGACAAGTGAACTTTGCAGTGTTTCAATTTGAAGGACCGGCCCGATCATGGTGGAACGTAATTAGAGCAAAGTGGGAAAGAGAGCAGACTCTTTGGTCGTGGGCGAACTTCATAAGAGAATTTAATGAAAAGTACCTCCCACCATTAGTCCAAGAAAAGAGGGAGGACGAATTTATTGGACTACGCCAGGGGGCCTTAAGTGTGGCTGAATACGAAACCAAATTTACCAAACTATCCAAGTTCGCTTCCGAATTAGTAGCCACGGAACCGAGAAGAGTAAGGCGGTTCATACGGGGATTGAACTTGGACATCCAGGAGGCGTTGGCGGCGGCGCAAGTGAACACATTTACGGAGGCCCTTGAGAAGGCTCAACGAATCGAGAATGCAAAGGCGCAGGTGAAGGCTTCCCAAATACGAAAAAGTGGTGCAGTGGGTAGCGTGAGTGAGGAACTTAGCGAATCAGTAGCACCCTCTAAAGTACAGAAAGTGAACCAGTTATTCCGGCCGCCATGGACATTGGGGGCGGTAGATGAAAGATTTATCAAAGGAAGCCAAACCGGACAGGGGGAGAGTTCTCCAGAAAGCAAAAAGATGGCTTCCCACTTGACTTGTGACTATTGCGGAAAGGCCAATCACACTGAGAACGATTGTTGGCGGAAGGGGCGGAAGTGTTTGATTTGCGGAAGTAGTGATCATCAAGTTAGTAACTGTCCACGGAGACAGTCACGTGAAAGTGGTACTCAGCGACTCGAGGGCACTACATCAAAACAAGCGAATGAAAGGGGGAACCGAACAAAAGTACCGGCAAGGGTATATGCTTTAGACAACCAACAAGCTCCTGAGCCATCTGAAGGTAAAATTTCGAGGACGAAATTTTTTTTAAGGGGGAGAGAGTGTGAGAACCCGTAATTTTTCCCATTTTCTAGGTTTTATTATTTTTCATGGCTTGTTTTCTGCATTTTCGTGATTAGAAAAACATCTAGATATTGTTAAGGAGCAGATATAATTTTTGGATGATTTTTCTAGTATCGGATAGTTTTTGAGAAATTAAGAGCGTATACCGGACGTGGGACCCACTAGTGCGAAAAGCTCGGAAAGATTCGACCAACTAGGTTAAGTTTTGGATACTGGAATTAATTTACCGGGTGTTAAGAGATAAGTAGAGGATGCTAAGTGGATTGGTATAAGAGAGACAAAAGTTAGGCAAGCATTAATGAAGGTGACAAGTGTCACCATAGGATTGGGTCTTAAGTAAGACCACTATTCACCTTTTCTAATTGACCAAATAAATCACAAAATATTGCCAAAATTTCCCATTTTCTTCTCTTCAAGTGGCCGGCCCTCTCTCTCAAGAAGAAAGAAAAAACCTCTCCAATTTCTTGAAGTCCTCTTGCTCAAATCCAATCACACAATCATCTACTCTTGTTTTTGTTCCATAGAAATCCTTAAGGAAGTGTTGGTGAGTTGTTTGGTGAAGTTGTTTGGCAAGCTAAGGTGGTTAATTGCTCTCTCTCTTGTTTTACCAAGGTGAGTGATGGATTACTCCTTTCCTCCCTCTAATGATGCTTAATTTGTGATTAGTGGTAGTATAAGGTGCAATATTATGGATTACATCTTGATTTGTGGTTGAATTAGTGAAGTTTTCTATTTATTGGTGATTTTTCTGTTTTAATATGAACATGATTGTGTGGCTATCTATGATGATTGGAAATGGTATATAATGACTCTAGGAGGTGGAAAAAGTGGGTAATTACAACCAATTTCTGTTTGGAAGAAAAATTGACAAGTTAGGGTTTTTGTGAATAACATTCTGCCCGGTTTTGTAGCTCCTAGTTAGAGGGCGAATTGGCCTTGGCTTAAAACATTAAAGTTGTAGGGAATGACATTTTAGAGGTGCCTGCAAAATTTCAGGTCAATCGGAGTAGCGTAGTATGAGAAAAGTCGAAATTACCCTTGCTGTCCTGGTTTTATCCGAATGTAAGAATTGCGCCTGTAATTGGTTGTTTTGGCTGGAATTGCTACGGAATTGGTAGTTGAGGTCTTCTGATGAAATGTATCCCTGTTTCTAAGCTTTCGAGTGGCTTTGGAATTTCTGGATTTGGACTTAGGTAGCCTGTTTTATGATGTTTACACCAGAATGCGATTTGTGAATGTTTTTTTCCGGTTCTGGTGTAGTATTTTGCCTTTTGGACCTGGTTGCACCCGAAACTGGACAGAGTTTCCTTCTGGAACATTGTAGCCCTATTTCTTAGCTTCGAAACGCTGGGTTTTACACCTTCATCCGACAATCGTAGTGCCTGTGATGCCATTACCGCAAAATGAGGTCAAAAACTGTTTTTTCAGGGGTAAAGCTAAATCTTTTCCGGATTTTTCTGGTTTCCTCTAATGCTTATGTATGCTTATGGAACCCTCTTTCGGTAGTATTTGGCATTGGTTTATGACTTGTATTCGAGTCTTATTGTGCTTATGGGAATATTTTAGGGCTTGACTTTTATTTCCGGTCATTTTCCTAGCTAAATCCCGTACTTGAATGACTTTAAGCCTAGTGAACGGCTTTTGGAAATGAGATTATTTTGTGTAAGATGTTGGGACTGATTTGAGGAAATAATGAAGCCATTAATGGCTGGAGAATAGGTAAAAACAAGGGATTTGCTGCCGAAATTTTTACTTGAAGGCTAGTTTTGGTCCAAGTGCTTTTTGCCGCAAAATTTTATAACCCTTTTAGTTTAGCTTTACGTTTGGTTTATGAAACCCTAGATATTTCCGTCCATCAGTCCAAATGCCCCGTTTTGCTTTAAAGTCATTTTTATGCGTTTTACTCATCATTTATTGGGTTTCTTCGATTTCACCTAATTGGCTGTGCTATATTCTTTCTCGTTGAATCTTAGGTTTTCTCGGTGATTAAGGATTCTATCCAGAAGGATATTTTGCACGTTATTTTGCATAGTTTGGTGAGTGTTCCTTGTTTGTTAAATGCTCCTTGACTTCATAACTTGTATTCTTGAGTGATAACGTGTTAAGTGCTTTTAATGATTTCCAATTTCCAAAACGAGCTTTATAGGCGAGTGTGTACTTTATCGCACTCGACCTAAATAACTGTGCAATTTTCAAGGATTTAATGATTGAAATACTAGTTGCGCATGAATGTAAGCCTTTTTGGCTGAACTGGCCATTGCCCCTTGTTACCGATCGACTCGAGCCAGAAGCGGACTCGGTCGGGCGATTAGGTGACGTGGGTGAACGTTTTGGTATACTCGAGTATTACCTTGAAGTTTGGTGGAGCCCGGCCAATGGCTGGGAAGGGGGTGAATGAAATGAATGATTAAATGAAGCGCGGGTTTTATTTACAAAAAGAAAAAAAATGCATTTTTAAAAGATTGAAGGAAGGAGGAAATGTCAGGGGAACGAGCGAGCGCGGGAATATTTGGCTCCTTGTGAGCCCGTATCCTTTTAATGTATGTGTTCTTATTGTTTTCCATGCTAAATGTTTCTTGAATTATTGATTATTGATGGTTTATGTATTGGCGTTGTTGTTTAATTACCTGTTCGGAATCTCACTGAGCTTTTAGCTCATCCCTTTAGTTTTGTTTTCCTTAACAGGGGAAGGCGAACAAGGACGAGAGCTCTGTATAGACTAGCTGGTCTAGCTTTTGATTTTTTTTGTAATGGTTCTCGCCTTAGTGCTTGGCACGGGCTGGTTGTATGGTGGATTTGGAACCTTTGTATATTCGACAGTTGTACTTCTTTTGAGATCGCAATGTATATAAGTTTCGTTTAAGTTTTTGGATCATTGCTATATTTTTCGTATGGGCTGGATCTTGTTTTTGCTCGAGGATGGAAGTGATCGACTGAGTCCCGGCGAGAGCTGGGCAGGCGGTCCGCCGAACCCTTTGGTTCGCCTTAGGGGGAGGTGGGGCTGTCACAGTTGGTATCAGAGCCAGCTTCGCGTGGTCTCTGCGCAGAGTGAGCCTGGACTGAGTGGTGAATAGGCATGACGGACTAAGTGCTCGTTTGAGCATAAGCTTTGAATTGTGAATGTTATAGGCCTTAAATCTCTCTTGTGGTACCTAAGGGCCATAGATAGGTACGTCTAGTAGGAATTTCAAGTGTAGATAGTTTACTCTTGGGACTGGCCAGCTCGAGATGTGAATTGTCTTATTTCGGATTCTTGTGCCCTAGTACTCTAGAGTTGAGGCGGTGTTCAGGATGTGAGAATTGCATTTTGGGAACATGAATAGGCTTTGTTCGGCTGGAATGAGTATAAGAGGTTAGAATCTAGTTTGGATAGTAAGTGACGTGAGAGATCGGATGGGGTTATTTTAATTGGGTATGGGTCGATATCGCCTTTACTCTTGATTTGCTTTGATGCCGCTATGACATGACATTGGCTTGAGTATTGTGCATATGATTATTTGTCTAATTTGACATGTATTGGTGTATTCGATTGTCTACCATCTTAATACATGGTGTGTATATGTGTATATGTCTTTGGTGTAATTGGTGTGCTAGAATTCGATTACTTTTATCACTTTACTGTATTTATTCACTGAATTACCTTTTTGGGGGGGGGAAAACAAAGAGGAAAAAAAAACATATATATGGAGGGAAGACGTGGTCGCGGACGTGGTAGTGGCCGTGGTGTTAAGCGAGCCCATGAACCAAGGGCAGAAAGGGAAACATCGGCGGAGCCTATACCAGGACCAAGGGTTGAAGCCGGAGACCAGGTGGCGACGGCCATTCAACAAATGACCAATATTCTAGCACGGTTAGTGGACCAACAAGGTCAAATGCCCGTGCATCAACCCCAAAACCCTGAAATAGGAGAAGATCGGGCCCTTGAGAGGTTTCAAAAGTTTGCACCTCCAAAATTCGCTGGAGGGCCTGATCCGGACATCGCTGAACAGTGGTTAGAGGTCATGGTGAATGTATTCACAGTTTTGAACTACACTGAACAGAGACAAGTGAACTTTGCAGTGTTTCAATTTGAAGGACCGGCCCGATCATGGTGGAACGTAATTAGAGCAAAGTGGGAAAGAGAGCAGACTCTTTGGTCGTGGGCGAACTTCATAAGAGAATTTAATGAAAAGTACCTCCCACCATTAGTCCAAGAAAAGAGGGAGGACGAATTTATTGGACTACGCCAGGGGGCCTTAAGTGTGGCTGAATACGAAACCAAATTTACCAAACTATCCAAGTTCGCTTCCGAATTAGTAGCCACGGAACCGAGAAGAGTAAGGCGGTTCATACGGGGATTGAACTTGGACATCCAGGAGGCGTTGGCGGCGGCGCAAGTGACCACATTTACGGAGGCCCTTGAGAAGGCTCAACGAATCGAGAATGCAAAGGCGCAGGTGAAGGCTTCCCAAATACGAAAAAGTGGTGCAGTGGGTAGCGTGAGTGAGGAAGTTAGCGAATCAGTAGCACCCTCTAAAGTACAGAAAGTGAACCAGTTATTCCGGCCGCCATGGACATTGGGGGCGGTAGATGAAAGATTTATCAAAGGAAGCCAAACCGGACAGGGGGAGACTTCTCCAGAAAGCAAAAAGATGGCTTCCCACTTGACTTGTGACTATTGCGGAAAGGCCAATCACACTGAGAACGATTGTTGGCGGAAGGGGCGGAAGTGTTTGATTTGCGGAAGTAGTGATCATCAAGTTAGTAACTGTCCACGGAGACAGTCACGTGAAAGTGGTACTCAGCGACTCGAGGGCACTACATCAAAACAAGCGAATGAAAGGGGGAACCGAACAAAAGTACCGGCAAGGGTATATGCTTTAGACAACCAACAAGCTCCTGAGCCATCTGAAGGTAAAATTTCGAGGACGAAATTTTTTTTAAGGGGGAGAGAGTGTGAGAACCCGTAATTTTTCCCATTTTCTAGGTTTTATTATTTTTCATGGCTTGTTTTCTGCATTTTCGTGATTAGAAAAACATCTAGATATTGTTAAGGAGCAGATATAATTTTTGGATGATTTTTCTAGTATCGGATAGTTTTGCAGAAAATTAAGAGCGTATACCGACGTGGGACCCACTAGTGCGAAAAGCTCGGAGATTCGACCAACTTAGGTAAGTTTTGGATACTGGGAAATTAATTTACGGCGGTGTTAAGAATAAGTAGAGGATGCTAAGTGGATTGGTCATAAGAGAGACAAAGTAGGCAAGCATTAAGAAGGTGACAAGTGTCACCATAGGAATTGGGTCTTAAGTAATTTATTCACTATTCACCTTTTCAATTGACGCAAATAAAAATCACAAAATATTGCCAAATTCCCATTTTCTTTCCTTTCAAGTGGCCGGCCCTCTCTCTCAGAAGAAAAGAAAAAACCTCTCCAATGTTCTTGAACATCCCGTTGCTCAAATCCAATCACACAATCATCTGACTTGTTTTTGTTCCATAGAAAATCTTAAGGAAGTGTTTGGTGAGTTGTTGGTGAAGTTTGTTTGGCAAGCTAAATAGGTGGTAATTGCCTCTCTCTTGTTTTACCAGGTGAGTGATGGACTCTCTTTCTCCCTCTAAATGATGCTTAATTTGTGATTAGTGTAGTATATAGGTGCAATATTATGGATTACAGTCTTGATTTGTGGTTGAATTAGTGAAGTTTTCTATTTATTGGTGATTTTTCTGTTTTAATATGAACTTGATTGTGTGGCTATCTATGATGATTGGAAATGGTATATAATGACTCTAGGAGGTGGAAAAAGTGGGTAATTACAACCAATTTCTGTTTGGAAGAAAAATTGACAAGTTAGGGTTTTTGTGAATAACATTCTGCCCGGTTTTGTAGCTCCTAGTTAGAGGGCGAATTGGCCTTGTCTTAAAACATTAAAGTTGTAGGGAATGACATTTTAGAGGTGCCTGCAAAATTTCAGGTCAATCGGAGTAGCGTAGAATGAGAAAAGTCGAAATTACCCTTGCTGTCCTGGTTTTATCCGAATGTAAGAATTGCGCCTGTAATTGGTTGTTTTGGCTGGAATTGCTACGGAATTGGTAGTTGAGGTCTTCTGATGAAATGTATCCCTGTTTCTAAGCTTTCGAGTGGCTTTGGAATTTCTGGATTTGGACTTAGGTAGCCTGTTTTATGATGTTTACACCAGAATGCGATTTGTGAATGTTTTTTTCCGGTTCTGGTGTAGTATTTTGCCTTTTGGACCTGGTTGCACCCGAAACTGGACAGAGTTTCCTTCTGGAACATTGTAGCCCTATTTCTTAGCTTCGAAACGCTGGGTTTTACACCTTCATCCGACAATCGTAGTGCCTGTGATGCCATTACCGCAAAATGAGGTCAAAAACTGTTTTTTCAGGGGTAAAGCTAAATCTTTTCCGGATTTTTCTGGTTTCCTCTAATGCTTATGTATGCTTATGGAACCCTCTTTCGGTAGTATTTGGCATTGGTTTATGACTTGTATTCGAGTCTTATTGTGCTTATGGGAATATTTTAGGGCTTGACTTTTATTTCCGGTCATTTTCCTAGCTAAATCCCGTACTTGAATGACTTTAAGCCTAGTGAACGGCTTTTGGAAATGAGATTATTTTTTGTAAGATGTTGGGACTGATTTGAGGAAATAATGAAGCCATTAATGGCTGGAGAATAGGTAAAAACAAGGGATTTGCTGCCGAAATTTTTACTTGAATGCTAGTTTTGGTCCAAGTGCTTTTTGCCGCAAAATTTTATAACCCTTTTAGTTTAGCTTTGCGTTTGGTTTATGAAACCCTAGATATTTCCGTCCATCAGTCCAAATGCCCCGTTTTGCTTTAAAGTCATTTTTATGCGTTTTACTCATCATTTATTGGGTTTCTTCGATTTCACCTAATTGGCTGTGCTATATTCTTTCTCGTTGAATCTTAGGTTTTCTCGGTGATTAAGGATTCTATCCAGAAGGATATTTTGCACGTTATTTTGCATAGTTAGGTGAGTGTTCCTTGTTTGTTAAATGCTCCTTGACTTCATAACTTGTATTCTTGAGTGATAACGTGTTAAGTGCTTTTAATGATTTCCAATTTCCAAAACGAGCTTTATAGTCGAGTGTGTACTTTATCGCACTCGACCTAAATAACTGTGAAATTTTCAAGGATTTAATGATTGAAATACTAGTTGCGCATGAATGTAAGACTTTTTGGCTGAACTGGCCATTGCTCCTTGTTACCGATCGACTCGAGCCAGAAGCGGACTCGGTCGGGCGATTAGGTGACCTGGGTGAACGTTTTGGTATACTCGAGTATTACCTTGAAGTCTGGTGGAGCCCGGCCAATGGCTGGGAAGGGGGTGAATGAAATGAATGACTAAATGAAGCGCGGGTTTTATTTACAAAAAGAAAAAAAAATGCATTTTTAAAAGATTGAAGGAAGGAGGAAATGTCAGGGGAACGAGCGAGCGCGGGAATATTTGGCTCCTTGTGAGCCCATATCCTTTTAATGTATGTGTTCTTATTGTTTTCCATGCTAAATGTTTCTTGAATTATTGATTATTGATGGTTTATGTATTGGCGTTGTTGTTTGATTACCTGTTCGGAACCTTACTGAGCTTTTAGCTCATCCCTTTAGATTTGTTTTCCTTAACAGGGGAAGGCGAGCAAGGACGAGAGCTCTGTATATACTAGCTGGTCTAGCTTTTGATTTTTTTTTTCTTGCAATGGTTCTCGCCTTAGTGCTTGGCACGGACTGGTTGTATGGTGGATTTGGAACCTTTGTATATTCGACGGTTGTACTTCTTTTGAGATCGTAATGTATATAAGTTTCGTTTAAGTTTTTGGATCATTGCTATATTTTTCGTACGGGTTGGATCTGGTTTTGCTCGAGGATGGAAGTGATCGACTGAGTCCCGGCGAGAGCTGGGCAGGCAGTCCGCTAACCCCTTTGGTTCGCCTTAGGGGAAGGTGGGGCTGTCACAATTGGTATCAGAGCCAGCTTCGCGTGGTCTCTGCGCGGAGTGAGCCTGGACTGAGTGGTGAATAGGCATGACGGACTAAGTGCTCGTTTGACCATAAGCTTTGAATTGTGAAATGTTATAGGCCTTAATCTCCTCTTGTGGTACCTAAAGGGCCATAGAATAGTTACGGTTCTAGTAGGAATTTCAAGTGTAAGATAGTTTACTGCTTGGGACGGCCAGCTCGAGATGTGAAATTGTCTTATTTCGGCTTCTTGTGCCCTAGTACCTAGAGTTGAGGCGGTGTTCAGGATGTGAGAATTGCATTTTTGGAACATGAATAGCTTTGTTCGGCTGGAATGAGTATAAAAGGTGTAGAATCTAGTTTGGATAGTAAGTTGACGTGGATGAGATGCGACGGGGTTATTTTTAATTGGTTAACTACAACTGAACAGAGACAAGTGAAATTTGCAAGTGTTTCATTTGAAGACCGGCCGATCATGGGGTGGAACGTAATTTAATGCAAAGTGGGAAAGAGAGCAGACTCTTTGGTCGTGGGCGAACTTCATAAGGGAATTTAATGAAAAGTACCTCCCACCATTAGTCCAAGAAAAGAGGGAGGACGAATTTATTGGACTACGCCAGGGGGCCTTAAGTGTGGCTGAATACGAAACCAAATTTACCAAACTATCCAAGTTCGCTTCCGAATTAGTAGCCACGGAACCGAGAAGAGTAAGGCGGTTCATACAGGGATTGAACTTGGACATCCAGGAGGCGTTGGCGGCGGCGCAAGTGAACACATTTACGGAGGCCCTTGAGAAGGCTCAACGAATCGAGAATGCAAAGGCGCAGGTGAAGGCTTCCCAAATACGAAAAAGTGGTGCAGTGGGTAGCGTGAGTGAGGAACTTAGCGAATCAGTAGCACCCTCTAAAGTACAGAAAGTGAACCAGTTATTCCGGCCGCCATGGACATTGGGGGCGGTAGATGAAAGATTTATCAAAGGAAGCCAAACCGGACAGGGGGAGACTTCTCCAGAAAGCAAAAAGATGGCTTCCCACTTGACTTGTGACTATTGCGGAAAGGCCAATCACACTGAGAACGATTGTTGGCGGAAGGGGCGGAAGTGTTTGATTTGCGGAAGTAGTGATCATCAAGTTAGTAACTGTCCACGGAGACAGTCACGTGAAAGTGGTACTCAGCGACTCGAGGGCACTACATCAAAACAAGCGAATGAAAGGGGGAACCGAACAAAAGTACCGGCAAGGGTATATGCTTTAGACAACCAACAAGCTCCTGAGCCATCTGAAGGTAAAATTTCGAGGACGAAATTTTTTTTAAGGGGGAGTGAGTGTGAGAACCCGTAATTTTTCCCATTTTCTAGGTTTTATTATTTTTCATGGCTTGTTTTCTGCATTTTCGTGATTAGAAAAACATCTAGATATTGTTAAGGAGCAGATATAATTTTTGGATGATTTTTCTAGTATCGGATAGTTTTTGAGAAATTAAGAGCGTATACCGGACGTGGGACCCACTAGTGCGAAAAGCTCGGAAAGATTCGACCAACTAGGTTAAGTTTTGGATACTGGAATTAATTTACCGAGTGTTAAGAGATAAGTAGAGGATGCTAAGTGGATTGGTATAAGAGAGACAAAAGTTAGGCAAGCATTAATGAAGGTGACAAGTGTCACCATAGGATTGGGTCTTAAGTAAGACCACTATTCACCTTTTCTAATTGACCAAATAAATCACAAAATATTGCCAAAATTTCCCATTTTCTTCTCTTCAAGTGGCCGGCCCTCTCTCTCAAGAAGAAAGAAAAAACCTCTCCAATTTCTTGAAATCCTCTTGCTCAAATCCAATCACACAATCATCTACTCTTGTTTTTGTTCCATAGAAATCCTTAAGGAAGTGTTGGTGAGTTGTTTGGTGAAGTTGTTTGGCAAGCTAAGGTGGTTAATTGCTCTCTCTCTTGTTTTACCAAGGTGAGTGATGGATTACTCCTTTCCTCCCTCTAATGATGCTTAATTTGTGATTAGTGGTAGTATAAGGTGCAATATTATGGATTACATCTTGATTTGTGGTTGAATTAGTGAAGTTTTCTATTTATTGGTGATTTTTCTGTTTTAATATGAACATGATTGTGTGGCTATCTATGATGATTGGAAATGGTATATAATGACTCTAGGAGGTGGAAAAAGTGGGTAATTACAACCAATTTCTGTTTGGAAGAAAAATTGACAAGTTAGGGTTTTTGTGAATAACATTCTGCCCGGTTTTGTAGCTCCTAGTTAGAGGGTGAATTGGCCTTGGCTTAAAACATTAAAGTTTTAGGGAATGACATTTTAGAGGTGCCTGCAAAATTTCAGGTCAATCGGAGTAGCGTAGTATGAGAAAAGTCGAAATTACCCTTGCTGTCCTGGTTTTATCCGAATGTAAGAATTGCGCCTGTAATTGGTTGTTTTGGCTGGAATTGCTACGGAATTGGTAGTTGAGGTCTTCTGATGAAATGTATCCCTGTTTCTAAGCTTTCGAGTGGCTTTGGAATTTCTGGATTTGGACTTAGGTAGCCTGTTTTATGATGTTTACACCAGAATGCGATTTGTGAATGTTTTTTTCCGGTTCTGGTGTAGTATTTTGCCTTTTGGACCTGGTTGCACCCGAAACTGGACAGAGTTTCCTTCTGGAACATTGTAGCCCTATTTCTTAGCTTCGAAACGCTGGGTTTTACACCTTCATCCGACAATCGTAGTGCCTGTGATGCCATTACCGCAAAATGAGGTCAAAAACTGTTTTTTCAGGGGTAAAGCTAAATCTTTTCCGGATTTTTCTGGTTTCCTCTAATGCTTATGTATGCTTATGGAACCCTCTTTCGGTAGTATTTGGCATTGGTTTATGACTTGTATTCGAGTCTTATTGTGCTTATGGGAATATTTTAGGGCTTGACTTTTATTTCCGGTCATTTTCCTAGCTAAATCCCGTACTTGAATGACTTTAAGCCTAGTGAACGGCTTTTGGAAATGAGATTATTTTGTGTAAGATGTTGGGACTGATTTGAGGAAATAATGAAGCCATTAATGGCTGGAGAATAGGTAAAAACAAGGGATTTGCTGCCGAAATTTTTACTTGAAGGCTAGTTTTGGTCCAAGTGCTTTTTGCCGCAAAATTTTATAACCCTTTTAGTTTAGCTTTGCGTTTGGTTTATGAAACCCTAGATATTTCCGTCCATCAGTCCAAATGCCCCGTTTTGCTTTAAAGTCATTTTTATGCGTTTTACTCATCATTTATTGGGTTTCTTCGATTTCACCTAATTGGCTGTGCTATATTCTTTCTCGTTGAATCTTAGGTTTTCTCGGTGATTAAGGATTCTATCCAGAAGGATATTTTGCACGTTATTTTGCATAGTTTGGTGAGTGTTCCTTGTTTGTTAAATGCTCCTTGACTTCATAACTTGTATTCTTGAGTGATAACGTGTTAAGTGCTTTTAATGATTTCCAATTTCCAAAACGAGCTTTATAGGCGAGTGTGTACTTTATCGCACTCGACCTAAATAACTGTGCAATTTTCAAGGATTTAATGATTGAAATACTAGTTGCGCATGAATGTAAGCCTTTTTGGCTGAACTGGCCATTGCCCCTTGTTACCGATCGACTCGAGCCAGAAGCGGACTCGGTCGGGCGATTAGGTGACGTGGGTGAACGTTTTGGTATACTCGAGTATTACCTTGAAGTTTGGTGGAGCCCGGCCAATGGCTGGGAAGGGGGTGAATGAAATGAATGATTAAATGAAGCGCGGGTTTTATTTACAAAAAGAAAAAAAATGCATTTTTAAAAGATTGAAGGAAGGAGGAAATGTCAGGGGAACGAGCGAGCGCGGGAATATTTGGCTCCTTGTGAGCCCGTATCCTTTTAATGTATGTGTTCTTATTGTTTTCCATGCTAAATGTTTCTTGAATTATTGATTATTGATGGTTTATGTATTGGCGTTGTTGTTTAATTACCTGTTCGGAACCTCACTGAGCTTTTAGCTCATCCCTTTAGTTTTGTTTTCCTTAACAGGGGAAGGCGAGCAAGGACGAGAGCTCTGTATAGACTAGCTGGTCTAGCTTTTGATTTTTTTTGTAATGGTTCTCGCCTTAGTGCTTGGCACGGGCTGGTTGTATGGTGGATTTGGAACCTTTGTATATTCGACAGTTGTACTTCTTTTGAGATCGTAATGTATATAAGTTTCGTTTAAGTTTTTGGATCATTGCTATATTTTTCGTATGGGCTGGATCTGGTTTTTGCTCGAGGATGGAAGTGATCGACTGAGTCCCGGCGAGAGCTGGGCAGGCGGTCCGCCGAACCCTTTGGCTCGCCTTAGGGGGAGGTGGGGCTGTCACAGTTGGTATCAGAGCCAGCTTCGCGTGGTCTCTGCGCGGAGTGAGCCTGGACTGAGTGGTGAATAGGCATGACGGACTAAGTGCTCGTTTGAGCATAAGCTTTGAATTGTGAATGTTATAGGCCTTAAATCTCTCTTGTGGTACCTAAGGGCCATAGATAGGTACGTCTAGTAGGAATTTCAAGTGTAGATAGTTTACTCTTGGGACTGGCCAGCTCGAGATGTGAATTGTCTTATTTCGGATTCTTGTGCCCTAGTACTCTAGAGTTGAGGCGGTGTTCAGGATGTGAGAATTGCATTTTGGGAACATGAATAGGCTTTGTTCGGCTGGAATGAGTATAAGAGGTTAGAATCTAGTTTGGATAGTAAGTGACGTGAGAGATCGGATGGGGTTATTTTAATTGGGTATGGGTCGATATCGCCTTTACTCTTGATTTGCTTTGATGCCGCTATGACATGACATTGGCTTGAGTATTGTGCATATGATTATTTGTCTAATTTGACATGTATTGGTGTATTCGATTGTCTACCATCTTAATACATGGTGTGTATATGTGTATATGTCTTTGGTGTAATTGGTGTGCTAGAATTCGATTACTTTTGTCACTTTACTGTATTTATTCACTGAATTACCTTTTTGGGGGGGGGGGAAACAAAGAGAGGAAAAAAAAAACATATATATGGAGGGAAGACGTGGTCGCGGACGTGGTAGTGGCCGTGGTGTTAAGCGAGCCCATGAACCAAGGGCAGAAAGGGAAACATCGGCGGAGCCTATACCAGGACCAAGGGTTGAAGCCGGAGACCAGGTGGCGACGGCCATTCAACAAATGACCAATATTCTAGCACGGTTAGTGGACCAACAAGGTCAAATGCCCGTGCATCAACCCCAAAACCCTGAAATAGGAGAAGATCGGGCCCTTGAGAGGTTTCAAAAGTTTGCACCTCCAAAATTCGCTGGAGGGCCTGATCCGGACATCGCTGAACAGTGGTTAGAGGTCATGGTGAATATATTCACAGTTTTGAACTACACTGAACAGAGACAAGTGAACTTTGCAGTGTTTCAATTTGAAGGACCGGCCCGATCATGGTGGAACGTAATTAGAGCAAAGTGGGAAAGAGAGCAGACTCTTTGGTCGTGGGCGAACTTCATAAGAGAATTTAATGAAAAGTACCTCCCACCATTAGTCCAAGAAAAGAGGGAGGACGAATTTATTGGACTACGCCAGGGGGCCTTAAGTGTGGCTGAATACGAAACCAAATTTACCAAACTATCCAAGTTCGCTTCCGAATTAGTAGCCACGGAACCGAGAAGAGTAAGGCGGTTCATACAGGGATTGAACTTGGACATCCAGGAGGCGTTGGCGGCGGCGCAAGTGAACACATTTACGGAGGCCCTTGAGAAGGCTCAACGAATCGAGAATGCAAAGGCGCAGGTGAAGGCTTCCCAAATACGAAAAAGTGGTGCAGTGGGTAGCGTGAGTGAGGAACTTAGCGAATCAGTAGCACCCTCTAAAGTACAGAAAGTGAACCAGTTATTCCGGCCGCCATGGACATTGGGGGCGGTAGATGAAAGATTTATCAAAGGAAGCCAAACCGGACAGGGGGAGAGTTCTCCAGAAAGCAAAAAGATGGCTTCCCACTTGACTTGTGACTATTGCGGAAAGGCCAATCACACTGAGAATGATTGTTGGCGGAAGGGGCGGAAGTGTTTGATTTGCGGAAGTAGTGATCATCAAGTTAGTAACTGTCCACGGAGACAGTCACGTGAAAGTGGTACTCAGCGACTCGAGGGCACTACATCAAAACAAGCGAATGAAAGGGGGAACCGAACAAAAGTACCGGCAAGGGTATATGCTTTAGACAACCAACAAGCTCCTGAGCCATCTGAAGGTAAAATTTCGAGGACGAAATTTTTTTTAAGGGGGAGAGAGTGTGAGAACCCGTAATTTTTCCCATTTTCTAGGTTTTATTATTTTTCATGGCTTGTTTTCTGCATTTTCGTGATTAGAAAAACATCTAGATATTGTTAAGGAGCAGATATAATTTTTGGATGATTTTTCTAGTATCGGATAGTTTTTGAGAAATTAAGAGCGTATACCGGACGTGGGACCCACTAGTGCGAAAAGCTCGGAAAGATTCGACCAACTAGGTTAAGTTTTGGATACTGGAATTAATTTACCGGGTGTTAAGAGATAAGTAGAGGATGCTAAGTGGATTGGTATAAGAGAGACAAAAGTTAGGCAAGCATTAATGAAGGTGACAAGTGTCACCCTAGGATTGGGTCTTAAGTAAGACCACTATTCACCTTTTCTAATTGACCAAATAAATCACAAAATATTGCCAAAATTTCCCATTTTCTTCTCTTCAAGTGGCCGGCCCTCTCTCTCAAGAAGAAAGAAAAAACCTCTCCAATTTCTTGAAATCCTCTTGCTCAAATCCAATCACACAATCATCTACTCTTGTTTTTGTTCCATAGAAATCCTTAAGGAAGTGTTGGTGAGTTGTTTGGTGAAGTTGTTTGGCAAGCTAAGGTGGTTAATTGCTCTCTCTCTTGTTTTACCAAGGTGAGTGATGGATTACTCCTTTCCTCCCTCTAATGATGCTTAATTTGTGATTAGTGGTAGTATAAGGTGCAATATTATGGATTACATCTTGATTTGTGGTTGAATTAGTGAAGTTTTCTATTTATTGGTGATTTTTCTGTTTTAATATGAACATGATTGTGTGGCTATCTATGATGATTGGAAATGGTATATAATGACTCTAGGAGGTGGAAAAAGTGGGTAATTACAACCAATTTCTGTTTGGAAGAAAAATTGACAAGTTAGGGTTTTTGTGAATAACATTCTGCCCGGTTTTGTAGCTCCTAGTTAGAGGGCGAATTGGCCTTGGCTTAAAACATTAAAGTTGTAGGGAATGACATTTTAGAGGTGCCTGCAAAATTTCAGGTCAATCGGAGTAGCGTAGAATGAGAAAAGTCGAAATTACCCTTGCTGTCCTGGTTTTATCCGAATGTAAGAATTGCGCCTGTAATTGGTTGTTTTGGCTGGAATTGCTACGGAATTGGTAGTTGAGGTCTTCTGATGAAATGTATCCCTGTTTCTAAGCTTTCGAGTGGCTTTGGAATTTCTGGATTTGGACTTAGGTAGCCTGTTTTATGATGTTTACACCAGAATGCGATTTGTGAATGTGTTTTTCCGGTTCTGGTGTAGTATTTTGCCTTTTGGACCTGGTTGCACCCGAAACTGGACAGAGTTTCCTTCTGGAACATTGTAGCCCTATTTCTTAGCTTCGAAATGCTGGGTTTTACACCTTCATCCGACAATCGTAGTGCCTGTGATGCCATTACCGCAAAATGAGGTCAAAAACTGTTTTTTCAGGGGTAAAGCTAAATCTTTTCCGGATTTTTCTGGTTTCCTCTAATGCTTATGTATGCTTATGGAACCCTCTTTCGGTAGTATTTGGCATTGGTTTATGACTTGTATTCGAGTCTTATTGTGCTTATGGGAATATTTTAGGGCTTGACTTTTATTTCCGATCATTTTCCTAGCTAAATCCCGTACTTGAATGACTTTAAGCCTAGTGAACGGCTTTTGGAAATGAGATTATTTTGTGTAAGATGTTGGGACTGATTTGAGGAAAATAATGAAGCCATTAATGGCTGGAGAATAGGTAAAAACAAGGGATTTGCTGCCGAAATTTTTACTTGAAGGCTAGTTTTGGTCCAAGTGCTTTTTGCCGCAAAATTTTATAACCCTTTTAGTTTAGCTTTACGTTTGGTTTATGAAACCCTAGATATTTCCGTCCATCAGTCCAAATGCCCCGTTTTGCTTTAAAGTCATTTTTATGCGTTTTACTCATCATTTATTGGGTTTCTTCGATTTCACCTAATTGGCTGTGCTATATTCTTTCTCGTTGAATCTTAGGTTTTCTCGGTGATTAAGGATTCTATCCAGAAGGATATTTTGCACATTATTTTGCATAGTTTGGTGAGTGTTCCTTGTTTGTTAAATGCTCCTTGACTTCATAACTTGTATTCTTGAGTGATAACGTGTTAAGTGCTTTTAATGATTTCCAATTTCCAAAACGAGCTTTATAGGCGAGTGTGTACTTTATCGCACTCGACCTAAATAACTGTGCAATTTTCAAGGATTTAATGATTGAAATACTAGTTGCGCATGAATGTAAGCCTTTTTGGCTGAACTGCCCATTGCCCCTTGTTACCGATCGACTCGAGCCAGAAGCGGACTCGGTCGGGCGATTAGGTGACCTGGGTGAACGTTTTGGTATACTCGAGTATTACCTTGAAGTTTGGTGGAGCCCGGCCAATGGCTGGGAAGGGGGTGAATGAAATGAATGATTAAATGAAGCGCGGGTTTTATTTACAAAAAGAAAAAAAATGCATTTTTAAAAGATTGAAGGAAGGAGGAAATGTCAGGGGAACGAGCGAGCGCGGGAATATTTGGCTCCTTGTGAGCCCGTATCCTTTTAATGTATGTGTTCTTATTGTTTTCCATGCTAAATGTTTCTTGAATTATTGATTATTGATGGTTTATGTATTGGCGTTGTTGTTTAATTACCTGTTCGGAATCTCACTGAGCTTTTAGCTCATCCCTTTAGTTTTGTTTTCCTTAACAGGGGAAGGCGAGCAAGGACGAGAGCTCTGTATAGACTAGCTGGTCTAGCTTTTGATTTTTTTTGTAATGGTTCTCGCCTTAGTGCTTGGCACGGGCTGGTTGTATGGTGGATTTGGAACCTTTGTATATTCGACAGTTGTACTTCTTTTGAGATCGCAATGTATATAAGTTTCGTTTAAGTTTTTGGATCATTGCTATATTTTTCGTATGGGCTGGATCTTGTTTTTGCTCGAGGATGGAAGTGATCGACTGAGTCCCGGCGAGAGCTGGGCAGGCGGTCCGCCGAACCCTTTGGTTCGCCTTAGGGGGAGGTGGGGCTGTCACAGTTGGTATCAGAGCCAGCTTCGCGTGGTCTCTGCGCGGAGTGAGCCTGGACTGAGTGGTGAATAGGCATGACGGACTAAGTGCTCGTTTGAGCATAAGCTTTGAATTGTGAATGTTATAGGCCTTAAATCTCTCTTGTGGTACCTAAGGGCCATAGATAGGTACGTCCAGTAGGAATTTCAAGTGTAGATAGTTTACTCTTGGGACTGGCCAGCTCGAGATGTGAATTGTCTTATTTCGGATTCTTGTGCCCTAGTACTCTAGAGTTGAGGCGGTGTTCAGGATGTGAGAATTGCATTTTGGGAACATGAATAGGCTTTGTTCGGCTGGAATGAGTATAAGAGGTTAGAATCTAGTTTGGATAGTAAGTGGCGTGAGAGATCGGACGGGGTTATTTTAATTGGGTATGGGTCGATATCGCCTTTACTCTTGATTTGCTTTGATGCCGCTATGACATGACATTGGCTTGAGTATTGTGCATATGATTATTTGTCTAATTTGACATGTATTGGTGTATTCGATTGTCTACCATCTTAATACATGGTGTGTATATGTGTATATGTCTTTGGTGTAATTGGTGTGCTAGAATTCGATTACTTTTATCACTTTACTGTATTTATTCACTGAATTACCTTTTTGGGGGGGGGAAAACAAAGAGAGGAAAAAAAAAACATATATATGGAGGGAAGACGTGGTCGCGGACGTGGTAGTGGCCGTGGTGTTAAGCGAGCCCATGAACCAAGGGCAGAAAGGGAAACATCGGCGGAGCCTATACCAGGACCAAGGGTTGAAGCCGGTGACCAGGTGGCGACGGCCATTCAACAAATGACCAATATTCTAGCACGGTTAGTGGACCAACAAGGTCAAATGCCCGTGCATCAACCCCAAAACCCTGAAATAGGAGAAGATCGGGCCCTTGAGAGGTTTCAAAAGTTTGCACCTCCAAAATTCGCTGGAGGGCCTGATCCGGACATCGCTGAACAGTGGTTAGAGGTCATGGTGAATATATTCACAGTTTTGAACTACACTGAACAGAGACAAGTGAACTTTGCAGTGTTTCAATTTGAAGGACCGGCCCGATCATGGTGGAACGTAATTAGAGCAAAGTGGGAAAGAGAGCAGACTCTTTGGTCGTGGGCGAACTTCATAAGAGAATTTAATGAAAAGTACCTCCCACCATTAGTCCAAGAAAAGAGGGAGGACGAATTTATTGGACTACGCCAGGGGGCCTTAAGTGTGGCTGAATACGAAACCAAATTTACCAAACTATCCAAGTTCGCTTCCGAATTAGTAGCCACGGAACCGAGAAGAGTAAGGCGGTTCATACGGGGATTGAACTTGGACATCCAGGAGGCGTTGGCGGCGGCGCAAGTGAACACATTTACGGAGGCCCTTGAGAAGGCTCAACGAATCGAGAATGCAAAGGCGCAGGTGAAGGCTTCCCAAATACGAAAAAGTGGTGCAGTGGGTAGCGTGAGTGAGGAACTTAGCGAATCAGTAGCACCCTCTAAAGTACAGAAAGTGAACCAGTTATTCCGGCCGCCATGGACATTGGGGGCTGTAGATGAAAGATTTATCAAAGGAAGCCAAACCGGACAGGGGGAGACTTCTCCAGAAAGCAAAAAGATGGCTTCCCACTTGACTTGTGACTATTGCGGAAAGGCCAATCACACTGAGAACGATTGTTGGCGGAAGGGGCGGAAGTGTTTGATTTGCGGAAGTAGTGATCATCAAGTTAGTAACTGTCCACGGAGACAGTCACGTGAAAGTGGTACTCAGCGACTCGAGGGCACTACATCAAAACAAGCGAATGAAAGGGGGAACCGAACAAAAGTACCGGCAAGGGTATATGCTTTAGACAACCAACAAGCTCCTGAGCCATCTGAAGGTAAAATTTCGAGGACGAAATTTTTTTTAAGGGGGAGAGAGTGTGAGAACCCGTAATTTTTCCCATTTTCTAGGTTTTATTATTTTTCATGGCTTGTTTTCTGCATTTTCGTGATTAGAAAAACATCTAGATATTGTTAAGGAGCAGATATAATTTTTGGATGATTTTTCTAGTATCGGATAGTTTTTGAGAAATTAAGAGCGTATACCGGACGTGGGACCCACTAGTGCGAAAAGCTCGGAAAGATTCGACCAACTAGGTTAAGTTTTGGATACTGGAATTAATTTACCGGGTGTTAAGAGATAAGTAGAGGATGCTAAGTGGATTGGTATAAGAGAGACAAAAGTTAGGCAAGCATTAATGAAGGTGACAAGTGTCACCATAGGATTGGGTCTTAAGTAAGACCACTATTCACCTTTTCTAATTGACCAAATAAATCACAAAATATTGCCAAAAATTTCCCATTTTCTTCTCTTCAAGTGGCCGGCTCTCTCTCTCAAGAAGAAAGAAAAAACCTCTCCAATTTCTTGAAGTCCTCTTGCTGAAATCCAATCACACAATCATCTACTCTTGTTTTTGTTCCATAGAAATCCTTAAGGAAGTGTTGGTGAGTTGTTTGGTGAAGTTGTTTGGCAAGCTAAGGTGGTTAATTGCTCTCTCTCTTGTTTTACCAAGGTGAGTGATGGATTACTCCTTTCCTCCCTCTAATGATGCTTAATTTGTGATTAGTGGTAGTATAAGGTGCAATATTATGGATTACATCTTGATTTGTGGTTGAATTAGTGAAGTTTTCTATTTATTGGTGATTTTTCTGTTTTAATATGAACATGATTGTGTGGCTATCTATGATGATTGGAAATGGTATATAATGACTCTAGGAGGTGGAAAAAGTGGGTAATTACAACCAATTTCTGTTTGGAAGAAAAATTGACAAGTTAGGGTTTTTGTGAATAACATTCTGCCCGGTTTTGTAGCTCCTAGTTAGAGGGCGAATTGGCCTTGGCTTAAAACATTAAAGTTGTAGGGAATGACATTTTAGAGGTTCCTGCAAAATTTCAGGTCAATCGGAGTAGCGTAGAATGAGAAAAGTCGAAATTACCCTTGCTGTCCTGGTTTTATCCGAATGTAAGAATTGCGCCTGTAATTGGTTGTTTTGGCTGGAATTGCTACGGAATTGGTAGTTGAGGTCTTCTAATGAAATGTATCCCTGTTTCTAAGCTTTCGAGTGGCTTTGGAATTTCTGGATTTGGACTTAGGTAGCTTGTTTTATGATGTTTACACCAGAATGCGATTTGTGAATGTGTTTTTCCGGTTCTGGTGTAGTATTTTGCCTTTTGGACCTGGTTGCACCCGAAACTGGACAGAGTTTCCTTCTGGAACATTGTAGCCCTATTTCTTAGCTTCGAAACGCTGGGTTTTACACCTTCATCCGACAATCGTAGTGCCTGTGATGCCATTACCGCAAAATGAGGTCAAAAACTGTTTTTTCA
>NW_020863122.1:0-29002 GCF_003713205.1 Coffea eugenioides
AAATCTCCTCTAATTCACTTCAAATTTCACACACACGTAGCTTAGCACTTGGAGATCACATTAAGCTACAAAGGAGAGCTGCAATCCACAGTTTTCTTGGACAAGGAGAGGGCCGAAATTCTGCCTTTGATTCATCACACAAGTAGGTGATGATTAACCTCTCAATTCTTGGCTTATGGAAGTAATATAGCATTTATAAACCCTTGCATGCTTATGGGTAGCTTGTTTATGATGGAAATTTGGTTGTGTGGGCTCTATGAACTCCCACTTTGGTTGATGGACTGATTTGGTGGTTGATGATGATAATTATATTGGTTTAGTGCTTAAATTAGTGGTATAATGTTGGGTTATTGTTAGAAACTCCAAGATGGTGCAATGGCCAAAAGTGACCATTTTACCCCTGCCTTGTCCGACCACTTTTGTGCAAAATTTTGAAGTTATAATGGCTTATTTATGTTGTTTACATGTTATATTGGTTGTGTAAAAAGTTTAATTGAAAAATAACTTGATTTGGTCACTCAAATGTTAGACTTTCGAAAGGTTAGAAAACTGGAATTTTAATCCCGTCACTGCCCAGGCAGTCTTCTTGTTTCGGCCATAACTCATTGCTCCGATGTCGGAATCGAGTTCCGTTTGTGGCACTGGAAACTAGACATTCCTATATTTCCGTTGGTATAAAATACATGTCCTGGTTCCACTTGAGCTAGCCAAACCATTCATTTGAAATCCACTGTCCTGTTTCGTTGCTTCCTGTAAGGCAGCTCATGAGCTGCAACTTAATGCTCACGAACGAGCTAGTTATGGACAGATTTTGAAAATGGTTTCTTCTGAGAAAATGTAACCTTATGAGTCTATTTTCCAATTCCACCAACCACGCTCAATTCCGAGTTGAATTGAGTGATTTATGATGAAAACTCGAATCTGGTCTGGTGAAGGAATACCATACATTTGGACAGATTTGAACTAGCAATGATTTGGGACTTCTTATCCGAAATTTCTTGGTGTAAATCACCTATCACATGTACCTTGGACATATTTTAGACATTACCTACTGGAATGAATCATGTTTGAGTCATTTCTTGGCCAAATGTTTGGAAAACGGCAAACCGGAAGCTCAAAGGCAGCTTAGCCTTAGAACTTCTTGTGATTTCAACGGTTTTGATAAACGACTTTCCGCTCATATTTTTCTATGAAATTTGGTAAGGGAGTGGCCCTTATATGGTAGTATATTCATACCAAATTTGGTGCCGTTCCGAGTCAATTTTGCTACCAAACTAAAGTCCCAAAGTTTGGAACTCAAATCTGGAAACTAGCTTAACAGTTTCGTTTTTTCCTCCAACTTTGAGCGATCATATCTCGGTGCTCAAAACTCCGATTCTTGATCCGCTTGTTCTGTCCTAAACTTTACTTGCAACTCTAATTGAGTTATATATTTTGGAGGCTGGTTTACAACGTATGAATTTTACCGAATTTCCAAATTTAACGAAAAACCAACCCCAGCTCTACCCTAAGTAACCTGAAACTGTAACTTTAAGCTCATTTTTGAATGCCTTCCACTTAGATTAATGGAAAAATATCTTCTAAGAACTTTTAGCATTTTCAAAGAGGTTTCCAACGGTACCAAGTTTTCTAATTTCGGACTTGCAAAGAGTGAGATACGATTTTTCAAAGATTCGTATCAAAACAGAAATTTCCGAATCTTAAGGAAATGGAGTTTTTCAAATTCTCCTTATTCCTTCGATATTACTTGAACGTTTTATACTTGATTTCAAAGACGAAAACTCGATTACTCTTGTGTTTTGAAACCTCGTCTTTGACCCTCGATTTACGAGTGATTGGGGTTCGTTTTTATGGAATTTTCTTAGATTGAGCACTAAGTACAATCTTCCCAATATTTGGGAATTTTTGAGTGATAAATCATTGTTAATTGCTCAGGCACATAAGGGGAATGTCAAGAGGATCCCACGGTGGATACTTGAACTTCGAGTGCTATCTCTTCTTGTCTACTTGGTGAGTGTCAAGTGCATGACTAGTTGCTAAATACTTGAAAAGTATCTAATTCAATACTTGAATTTAACTTGTCGAGACGAGTGTGTGCACTTTATCCCACTCGCTCTCTTTACTTGACGTGTTACTCTACTTACTTGACTTGTTACTCGATTTACTTGACTAGTACTCGATTTACTCATGATTGAATCTATACTTGTACATGACTTGACGTCGATTGGAGCGTTGTCTCATCGACCAATCCTACTCGTTGGGACGTCCTAGTTCCCTCTCTTCTAATTACGTGATACTTGTTACCTGAATACATATGATTAGTAATTGTATATGAAAATGTTTAACTTGTAAGCCCTGAGCGGAAGCATGTACCACACCGATTTGGGTGGGAGGTGCCTCTCATACCGTCTCAGTGCTAAAATCGATTCCCTGAGCAATAGCATGTACCACACCGATTTGGGTGGGAGGTACCTCTCATGTCGACTCCGAATCATAAACAAAGCCTAAGTCGATTGGAGTGATGTCTCATCGACCACTGAGCGATAGTATGTACCACACCAATTTGGGTGGGAGGTACCTCTCATTCGACTCAGAACTATAAGCAAAGCATAAGTCGATTGGAGCGATGTCTCATCGACCACTGAGCGATAGTATGTACCACACCGATTCAGGTGGGAGGTACCTCTCATGTCAACTCAGAACTATAAACGTACAATCGACCACTGAGCGATAGTATGTACCACACCGATTCGGGTGGGGGGTACCTCTCATTCGACTCAGACTCATAAATGGAATAGGTAAAGTTCTACGGACTATTAGATGGAACTTTGGTAAAACAAATGGAAGTGAGCTCCTAAGAGCTCCCGTACCCTTCTGGAATGTGTCTTGTGAATATTCGAGATTTACTTGAATGTTATTGCTTTATCTCTCATGTCAATTTTTTTGTTACTTGAATTATTTGCTTGCATGATTTTTTTTTTCTTTTTTTTCTTGGCCTCACGAGCATCCGCTCACCCCGTTAGACTTGCTTTCTTTAACAGGAACTGAAATGGAAGGAATTATGGAGAGGTCAACTTGATCGCCTCTGATTAGAAGTTTGAATGTCTTCATTTAGATAATTTTTGGGAGCTGTATATTTTGGGATGGTACAATATTTTGGTAACTTATGATGTAAGACTTGAACAATTATTAAGGAATTGACCTTCCTTTGTATCTTTGATTTTTAGTATCGATTGGTTATTCATAAGTTTGAATTGAAATCGTACCGAGTCCTGGCGAGAGTTGGGCAGGCGTCCCACAAATACCCTCGGGTTCGCCTTGGGAGAAGTGAGGGCGTCACAATATCTGTGTAGTTTAATGGATGCTCTGAGTATGAGAAAATCAAGTGTATGTACACAATGGTTTCTGTAAATCTGGTGGTCACAAGATTCTGGATTATTTTGACATTTTTTATGTGGGTTGATCCAGTAAGATGGGCTGATGTTAAGGCTGTAGTTGGTATTGGGTTTGGTTGCTATTTCTTTGAAGTATTTTTGTATTGTTTCTAATTTTGCTAAGTGTTGGGCTTGCACTTTTTGGCTGATAATTTCTATGATTGATAAAGGGAAAGGTTCTAATAAAGAATAAGGTCTAAAAAACATTTTGGGCTTAAGAAACTCAAAGAGTCTATTTGAGATGGATTGTTCTTTTATAAAATTCTCTTTTGCTGGGCCGGATGAAGAACTGGTCATTTGTGATACTGTATGAGACAGTCTTTCTTGTAGCTCCCCTATTTCAGAAATTTGTGAAATTATTATATCACTTTGTGATCCAGATATTTTACACATTTCTTTGAGCTGCCCTGTCAGAGAATGAGCTTTTTCTTTTAAATTTTTATTTTCTTCTTCTAGATTTCTAGATTTAAGATTTAAGCTTCTAATTGCTTCTTCCATAACCTTACAATGTCTACAAAATTGAATGCTATGAGTATTATCATATGCTACTGAATCAGAATAACTTCTACCACTATTGCTGCTACTAGGGGCTTCTGTACAAGATTGCACTGGCACCCTCATGCTATCCATACTAGCTTTGCTATTTACATGAAAACTGATGCCAATATTTTTTCTAGCAAAATCCAAGGCTTCATGGATGCTATGAAAAGCTTTCCACAAAGGATTTTGAAAATTTTAATTTGTTCTACTACTGACATCCATTTGGAATAAATTCCAGGTGTTTTACCCCGAACTACTGCATAATATGAAAAACTTTGTTTTGGTAGATTACTGAAATAAAATGCTAAAATATTTAAATTTTTAATTCTATCAGAATTACTTCTACTATTCCAGAGGTTATCTAAGATATCCTGCTGGATTTCTTCTAAATTACCTTCCTCACAGCTGAAAAAATGTAAATTGGATCCTTTAGGATACTTGTTAAATTCCCATTGGCCAATTTGTACTTTGGGTAGCTGTCGTGCCATCTGCTAAAAGATCAAAAGAATTGTTAAATAGACGGGATAAAAAATCTGCTAAGTTATTATCTTTACCCTTAATATGTTCGAACTTAACTTTATATCCATTACCTATAATGCTGTCTACAAAATTTAACCATCTTCTAGTAGAACTTCTTTTTTCATTGTGTTTATCAAAAGACTATTATGATTCTGAATTATTACAAGCAGGAATACCAACGGTAACTTCCATTGAAATAAAAACTAGAATAATAATAGGAAATTTTGATACAGAAATTTTAGCGATAGTAGATACAAGAGCAAGTAATATAGTTATCCAACAAGAACTAATACCAGAAAAATATTATGAAAAAGCATATAATATTAGAACTGCAAGACAAATGGATGGTAGTACTTATACCTATGACACTGCAATTCATAATAGTCTCTTATTTTTTGAAATAGATAATAATCACTGCACGTCACCTTATCCAGTAGAAGAAATATATGTTAGAAATTTTTCTTATCAAATGATTTTAAGACTAGCCTTTATACTACAATCATATCATGGCATGATTATTACAAGGACAGGGTTAACATTCTTAAGAGACCATACTTTACCTTATAACATGTTCATTACACCAGGAATACGAAAAGACAATAAAAATATAGAAAATCATAATTGTAAATGTAAAAGAGCAAAAGATTGCAAATGTAACGACATAGAAACTATAGAAGAATTTAATAATATAGAAACTATAGAAAGCATAGGAGAAGATTTTAATGAAATAGAAATAAGTTTAGACCTTTTACGAAATGAGAAAATCTATAATATGTTAGAAACAGGACACACAGATATAGACCAATTAATAAGTAAGTTAGAAAAACTAGAAATTTTTGGAGAAAACCCAACCATTCATTGGGAAAAATATAAAACAGAATGTAAGTTAGAAATTTTAAACCCAAATTTAAAAATTAGTACAGCAAAAATAGAAGCTAGTAATGAAGACATAAAAGAATTTGAAATGCATATAGGAGATTTAAATAAATTAAAAATAATCAGAAGAAGTACCAGTCCACATAGAAGTGCAGCATTCATAGTTAGAAAACATAGTGAAATAGTCAGAGGAAAAAGTAGAATGGTAATAAATTATAAAAGGTTAAATGATAATACTAAAGAGGATAGTTATGATATACCAGATAAAAATGAGCTAATAAATAGAATTCAATATAGATATATTTTTAGCAAATTTGATTGTAAATCAGGATTTTGGCAAGTAAGAATGCACACAGATAGTATAGAATGGACAGCTTTTACATGCCCTTTAGGACATTTTGAATGGTTAGTAATGTCTTTCGGACTAAAAAATGCACCGGCAATATTTCAAAGAAAAATGGATAATATTTTTAACAAATATAAAGATTTTGTCATAGTATACATAGATGATATATTAGTATTTTCGAAAAATAAAGAAGAACATGTTGGACACCTAAAGTTAGTTTTCGCAGAATTTATTAGACATGGAATAATAATTAGTAATAAAAAGGCACAATTTTTTAGGAAAAATATAGAATTTTTAGGAACAGAAAAAGGACAAGGAAAAATAAAATTACAACCACATATTTGTAAAAAGGTATTAGAATTTCCAGATAAAATAGAAGAAACAAAGAAATTACAACAATTTTTAGGACTATTAAACTATGCCAGACCTTTTATAAAAAATTTAAATAATTTAGTAGCACCATTGTACAACAAAACATCTTTAAAAGGACAAAAAATTTTTAATAAAGAAGATATAAAATCGGTCCAAGCAATAAAAAAAATAGTAAGTAAACTAACAGATTTAAAATTACCTTTAGATACAAATTATTTAATAATTGAATGTGATGGCAGTAGTATAGGATGGGGAGCAGTTCTTTTTGCAAAACCAAATAAATATAGTAGGAAAAATAGTGAACAAATTTGTAGATATGCCAGTGGCAAATATAAGGAAAAAGGTAACAGAAGCAGCATAGACAATGAATTGTTAGCAGTAAAATATAGTTTAGACAACTTTAGACTTTTTATACTTAACAAACTAGAAATTACTATTAGAACAGACTGCGAGGCAATAAAAAAGTTTTTTGATAAACACAATGAAAAAAGAAGTTCTACTAGAAGATGGTTAAATTTTGTAGACAGCATTATAGGTAATGGATATAAAGTTAAGTTCGAACATATTAAGGGTAAAGATAATAATTTAGTAGATTTTTTATCCCGTCTATTTAACAATTCTTTTGATCTTTTAGCAGATGGCACGGCAGCTACCCAAAGTACAAATTGGCCAATGGGAACTTAACAAGTATCCTAAATGATCCAATTTACATTTTTTTAGCTGTGAGGAAGGTAATTTAGAAGAAATCCAGCAGGATATCTTAGATAACCTCTAGAATAGTAGAAGTAATTCTGATAGAATTAAAAATTTTAATATTGTAGCATTTTATTTCAGTAATCTACCAAAACAAAGTTTTTCATATTATGCAGTAGTTCGGGGTAAAACACCTGGAATTTATTCAAAATGGATTTTAGTAGTAGAACAAATAAAAGATTTTCAAAATCCTTTGTGGAAAGCTTTTCATAGCATCCATGAAGCCTTGGATTTTGCTAGAAAAAATATTGGCATCAGTTTTAATGTAGATAACAAAGCTAGTATGGATAGCACGAGGGTGCCAGTGCAATCTTGTACAGAAGCCCCTAGTAGCAGCAATAGTGGTAGAAGTTATTCTGATTCAGTAGCATATGATAATACTCATAGCATTCAATTTTGTAGACATTGTAAGGTTATGGAAGAAGCAATTAGAATCTTAAATCTTAAATCTAGAAATCTAGAAGAAGAAAATAAAAATTTAAAAGAAAAAGCTCATTCTCTGATAGGGCAGCTCAAAGAAATGTGTAAAATATTTGGATCACAAAGTGATACAATAATTTCACAAATTTCTGAAATAGGGGAGCTACAAGGAAGACTGTCTCATACAGTATCACAAATGGCCAGTTCTTCATCCGGCCTAGCAAAAGAGATTTTTATAAAAGAACAACCCATCTCAAATAGACCCTTTGAGTTTCTTAAACCCAGAATATTTTTTAGGCCTTATTCTTTATTAGAATCTTTCCCTTTATCAATCATAGAAATTATCAGCCAAAAAGTGCAAGCCCAGCACTTAGCAAAATTAGAAACAGTACAAAAATACTTCAAAGCAATAGCAACCAAACCCAATACCAACTACAGTGTGAGAACCCGACAATGCTCACATTTTTCTGGGCGTTATTTTATTTTTGCCTACATTTTTATACTTGCCTTTAAAATATTAAAGTTTCTATACATTTTTATAAGCAAGTACAGTTTTAAATCATTTTTCTAGTATAAGTTAATGTATGTTAAATTTGAAACGCATTATAGACGTGGGACCCGCTAGTGCGATAAAATTTTGGTGATTACGGGATTTTTGTGTTAAGTGTTATTATTTTACAATGTGCTAAGAGATGATTAGAGGTTAGCTAGATAGACTAACCATTGGGAGTGAGAAGATAAGCATTAAACATTCAAAGTGCCAAGTGTTACAAACCTATTGGACGATGGACTTTGACCTAACTTTCACCGTTACTAAAAACCAATTTTTGACCGAATTTTCTTCCATTTTCTTGGTCTTGGCCGACCCATTTGAGGAGCAAAACAAGAAAGGAAAGTTCTTCATTTTCTAGCTTCAATTCGTGCTCAAATCTTGAGTTTCAACCACCCAAATCACAAACTACACCATACAAGTGCTCAACTAGGAAGGTTAAAGGTTTTGGTGGAATTGTTTTGGAGGAGGAAAGTCTAAACAACCATTTTTCTTGAGTTTCCAAGGTATTTTGCCAAGAACTTCCTCTTTACTTCAATTAACTGTTAATTAGTGGCTTATATTTGTTATAGATGTTGTTTTGTGGAAGATTTCATGGGTTGAGCTAGAGTTATGTTCAATTTCAGTTTTAGGATTTCAATTCTGCCCTGTTCTGACCAGTGTCATTAGGCCATGATGGAGGCCGAATTGGGTTTAGCTCCAAATATGCAAGTTGTTGATAATTGAGTTAGCTAGCTACCTGTAAAATTTCAGCTCAATCGGAGCACCGTGGCTTGTAAAATGACCGAAATACCCTTGACTGCCCATGAGCCCTATTCCGCGTACAGCTTTCTGTTTTCGTGGAGATTTTCATTTTTGACCCTGAAAATGCATGATTTGGCTTTGGAGGTCTTCATAAGAAATGTAGGTATATGTCTTGGCTTCGAAACTCCATAAGATTCATTTCAATCCGATAAGTGTAGCTTCAGTTGTGGTTGTTATGCCGAAAGGTGTATTTTATCGCCTATGATTTGTATGTGAAATTGTAGTTGTTTTGGAATGTGAGTTGGTGTTTGATTGTAGGATGGAAAGTAAAGAAAGTAAGGGAAAATGCTGTCCGTTTGTTTTCTTGTAGTTTGAGTGCGTAAAAGTGAGATTTGAAATATGATTTGGTGATGCGTTGGACTTACTTTGCTTGGACATACTTAGGTCTACTTTAATGGTGTTATTTGAGCTACCTTTCATTTGAACTTCTACATTTTTGCATGGTGAATGAGACAACCGTTTTAAGCATGATACTTAGCTACAAATGTCAAGTTTTGAACTTCAAATGGTTACTCATTTCTTTCCAAAACAAAGAAGAATTGCCTAGGGTTTCTCGGCCGTAAAAACAAATTTTATCAAGCGAGGCTTTAGGTGTGAATTTAGGGTTTATTTATTTTCCTTTTCTCGGTCGCAAAATCTAAAATGTACACTTTTTACTTTAAAACTCACATTTATATATGGCACTAGTAAGTATTCGGATTTTCTTTGAATTACTTAAACTTTTGATGGTTGAACTGTGATAGTTTCTCTTGGTTATATTAGGGTTCCTTGGTGATTGAGGGTATCACCCGGAAGAATACTTTGGACGTTCTTTTGTTTAAATAGGTGAGTGTTTCTTGTTTGTTATGTTCTTGATTATATGGCTTGTTATGAATGATTGATAACATGTTAAATGCGTTCTATGATTGCTAAAACGAGTTTTCTAGACGAGTGTGTACTTTATCACACTCGATCTAAATGAATGTGAAATTTACAATGATTGAATGATTATATGTGCATGAATGTAAGCCTGATGGCTGAATTGGGCCCTGCCCTTCGTTACCGATTGACTCGAGCCAGAAGCAGACTCGGTCGGGCGATTTGGTAGCCCTGGGTGAATGATTGGTATACTCGAGTATTACCTTGTTGTCGGGTGGAGTCCGGCCAACGTCCGGAAGGGGGTGAAATGAAATGAATGAACGAGTGGTAATGTAAATGAAGGGATTTTACTTACAAAAATGCATTTTCAAATGATTGGAGGAATAAGGGAATGAAAGGAGAATGAATGAATGAATGGCTCCATGTGAGCACGTATCTTTTTAATTAATGTGTTATTAGCGCTTTACATTGTAAATGTTTCTTGAATTATTGGATATCTATGGTTAATGCACTGGACTTATTGTTTGATTATGTGTTTGGAACCTCACTGAACTTTTAGCTCATTCCGTTAGTTTTGTTTTCCTTAACAGGGGATGCGAGCAAGGACGAGAGATCTGTACAGACTAGCCTAGTCTAGTTCTTTTGAATTTTTGTAATGGTTCTCGCCCTAGTGCTTGAATATGGTTGGATGTATTAAGAACCGAAAACTTTCATTTTATTTGGGGATTGTATATTATTTGAGATAGAAATGAATGTAAGTATGTGTTTCAAGTTTGGGAATTGTTTTTTTTATCATCGAGGTCATTTCTTATTTCTTTTGAAGAGTTTGAGTGAGTCCTGGCGAGAGCTGGGCAGGCGGTCCGCCGAATCCTTTGGTTCGCCTTAGGGGGAAGTGGGGTTATCACAGTTGGTATCAGAGCCTGCTTCGCGTGGTCTCTACGCGGAGTGAGTTTGGGCCAAGTGGTGAATAAGTATGAAGGACTAAGTGCTCGTTCGAGCATAAGCTATGAATCATAAATGTTATAGGCATTAAATCTTTCTCATGGTATCTGAGGATCGTAGATAGGTACGTCAGGTAGAAACTTCGATTGTAGATAGTTTACTCTTGGGACTGGCCAACTCGAGATGTGAATTATCTTATTTCGGATTCTCGTGCCCGAGTACTTGCATTCTGGGAACCTAAACAGGTTTTGTTTGGCTAGAATAAGTATAAGAGGTCAACGGACGTCTAGTTTGGATAGAAAGTGACGTGAGACAGGACGAGGTTATTTAACTGAGACTGGGACGACATATCGCCTTTTCTTTTGATTTGCCCTTGTTTTGTTACTACATGACTTTTGTTTGTGGTATGTTAATACCTATATGTGTACTATTGACTGCTTTTGATTATCTGTCTAGCATGATATGTCTCTTTGTGTATATGGTGTGTTATGTCATGCATATGTCTCTCTGTGTATTTGGTGCGTTAGATCTTGTTATTTTAGTCAATTTACTTCATTTATTTATTAAATTACCTTTTGGAAAGAAAAGAAAAAAGGAGAAAAAAATATGAAGGGGAGACGTAGTCGTGAACGTGGTCGTGGCCGTGGAACTAAGCGAGCCCAAGAACCAAGAGAAGAAAGGGAAACATCAGTCGAGCAAGAACGTGGACCGAGGATCGAAGCCGGTGACCAAATGGCAACAGCGATACAACAAATGACAAATATTTTGGCACGACTGGTAGATCAACAAGGCCAAATGCCAATGAATCAACCCCGGAATCTTGAGATAGGCGAGGATAAGGCTCTTGAGAGGTTTCAAAAATTTGTACCTCCGAAATTCGTTGGAGGGCCTGATCCGGACATAGCTGAACAGTGGTTAGAGGCCATGATTAATATTTTCAAAGCTTTGAACTACACTGAGTAAAGACAAGTGAACTTTGCGGTGTTCCAATTTGAAGGACCGACCCGAGCGTGATGGAATGTTATTAAAGCAAAGTGGGAAAGAGAACAGACTGCATGGACATGGGCAAATTTCATAAGAGAATTTAACGAGAAGTACCTCCCACCTTTAGTCCAAGAAAGGAGAGAGGAGGAGTTTATTGGGCTACGCCAGGGAACTCAAAGTGTGGCCTAATATGAAACAAAATTTACCAAACTATCCAAGTTTGCGTCTGAATTGGTAGCCACAGAACGGCGAAGAGTAAGGCGGTTCATACAGGGATTGAATTTGGAAATCCAGGAGGCATTAGCGGCGGTGCACGTTAATACTTTTACGGAGGCTCTTGAGAAAGCTCAAAGAATTGAGGATGCAAAGACACAGGTAAAAGCTTCCCAAACCCGGAAAATGGGTGCCTCTAGTAGTGTATTGGAGGAATTTAGTGAAACGATAACACCTTCTAAAGTGCAAAAAGTGAACCCTTTACCCCGCCCACCATGGACATTAGGGGCATTAGATGAAAGGTCTACAAAAAGAAGTCAAACCGGACATGGGGAGATTTCTCAAGAAAGCCAAAAGGGGGCTTCTTACTTGGTCTGCGGATACTGTGGAAAGGCAAATCACACCGAAAGCAATTGTTGGAGAAAAGGGCGGAAGTGTTTGATCTGTGGAAGTGGTGATCATCAAGTTAGTAACTGCCCAAGGAAACAGTCACAAGAGAGTAGTACTCGACCACTGGGAGGAACCAAAGCAAAACCAGCGAATGAAAAAGGGAACCAAACAAATGTACCGGTACAGGTTTATGCCTTAGACAACCGCCAAGTTCCGGACTCGTCTGAGGCAACTGAAGGTAAAATTTTGAGGACGAAATTTCGTAAGAGGGAGAGAGTGTGAGAACCCGACAATGCTCACATTTTTCTAGGCGTTATTTTATTTTTGCCTACATTTTTATACTTGCCTTTAAAATATTAAAGTTTCTATGCATTTTTATAAGCAAGTACAGTTTTAAATCATTTTCCTAGTATAAGTTAGTGTATGTTAAATTTGAAACGCATTATAGACGTGGGACCCGCAAGTGCGATAAAATTTTGGTGACTGCGGGATTTTTGTGTTAAGTGTTATTATTTTACAAGGTGCTAGGAGATGATTAGAGGTTAGCTAGATAGACTAACCATTGGAAGTGAGAAGATAAGCATTAAACATTCAAAGTGCCAAGTGTTACAAACCCATTGGACGGTGGACTTTGACCTAACTTTCACCTTTACTAAAAACCAATTTTTGACCCCATTTTCTTGGTCTTGGCCGACCCATTTGAGGAGCAAAACAAGAAAGGAAAGTTCTTCATTTTATAGCCTCAATTCTTGCTCAAATCTTGAGTTTCAACCACCCAAATCACAAACTACACCATACAAGTGCTCAACTAGGAAGTTTAAAGGTTTTGGTGGAGTTGTTTTGGAGGAGGAAAGTCTAAACTACCATTTTTCTTTAGTTTCCAAGGTATTTTGCCAAGAACTTCCTCTTTACTTCAATTAATTGCTAATTAGTGGCTTATAGTTGTTATAGATGTTGTTTTGTGGAAGATTTCATGGGTTGAGCTAGAGTTATGTTCAATTTCAGTTTTAGAATTTCAATTCTGCCCTGTTCTGACCAGTGTCATTCGACCATGATGGAGGCCGAATTGGATTTAACTCCAAACATACAAGTTGTTGGTAATTGGGTTAGCTAGGTACCTGTAAAATTTCAGCTCAATCGGAGTACTGTAACTTGTGAAATGACCGAAATACCCTTGACTGTCCATGAGCCCTGTTCCGCCGACAGCTTTCTATTTTCGTGGAGATCTTCATTTTTGACCCTGAAAATGCATGATTTGGCTTTGGAGGTCTTCATAAGAAATGTAGGTATATGTCTTGGCTTCGTAACGCCATAAGATTCGTTTCAATCCGATAAGTGTATCTTTAGTTGTGGTTGTTATGCCGAAAGGTGTATTTTATCGCCTATGATTTGTATGTAAAATTGTGGTTGTTTTGGAATGTGAGTTGGTGTTTGATTGTAGGATGGAAAGTAAAGAAAGCAAGGGGAAATGCTGTCCGTTTGTTTTCTTGTAGTTTGAGTGTGTAAAAGTGAGATTTGAAATGTGATTTGGTGATGCGTTGGACTTACTTTGCTTGGACATACTTAGGTCCACTTTAATGGTGTTATTTGAGCTACCTTTCATTTGAACTTCTACATTTTTGCATGGTGAATGAGACAACCGTTTTAAGCATGATACTTAGCTACAAATGTCAAATTTTGAACTTCAAATGGTTACTGATTTCTTTCCGAAACAAAGAAGAATTGCCTAGGGTTTCTTGGCCGTAAAATCTAATTTTATCAAGCGAGGCTTTAGGTGTAAATTTAGGGTTTATTTATTTTCCTTTTCTCGGCCGTAAAATCTAAAATGTACACTTTTTACTTTTAAACTCACATTTATATATGGCACTAGTAAGTATTCGGATTTTCTTTGAATTACTTAAACTTTTGATGGTTGAACTGTGATAGTTTCTCTTGGTTATATTAGGGTTCCTTGGTGATTGAGGGTATCACCCGGAAGAATACTTTGGACGTTCTTTTGTTTAAATAGGTGAGTGTTTCTTGTTTGTTATGTTCTTGATTATATGGCTTGTTATGAATGATTGATAACATGTTAAATGCGTTCTATGATTGCTAAAACGAGTTTTCTAGACGAGTGTGTACTTTATCACACTCGATCTAAATGAATGTGAAATTTACAATGATTGAATGATTATATGTGCATGAATGTAAGCCTGATGGCTGCATTGGGCCTTGCCCTTCGTTACCGATTGACTCGAGCCAGAAGCAGACTCGGTCGGGCGATTTGGTAGCCCTGGGTGAATGATTGGTATACTCGAGTATTACCTTGTTGTCGGGTGGAGTCCGGCCAACGTCCAGAAGGGGGTGAAATGAAATGAATGAACGAGTGGTAATGTAAATTGTGACAGCCCCACCTCCCCCTAGGGCGAACCAAAGGGTTCGGCGGGCCACCTGCCCAGCTCTCGCCGGGACTCAGTCGTTCACTACAGTCCTCAATTAAATGACAAGATAAATCTCAAAAATTACATCAAAATCGCCAATATTTACATCTCAAAAGTGAAGCGTTCACGCTTCCGCTGCGCCACTCTGATCCTTGATACCATACAGGAGGAATTTCAAATTCAAAGTACACATGAGATAATCCATCCGATCACATGAATAAGGAATACAAGCCTTCCTTCGCCTCGAGCCCTGTGGAGGGGGAAAAAAATAGTTTTGGGGTGAGCTAGAAGCTCAGCGAGTAACCAATAAAATCAGTTATCAAATCAGTTTCACAATCGTTCATTTCAGTGATGTCATGAATCAGTAATCAATGCACTTTTATTGCTCTGTGAGCCAGTGAAATCATGGTACTTTGACGTCCAACGCTCCAAACAATCATTTAACATTAAACAGTGCGAGAGAGCCCATTGGTGCTCTAGATGGACTGTAAACAGTAGTGGAGACGTTGGCGTTCAGCACACGAATTCCAAGTACTCATTTGAGCCAAAACATGTCAAGAACTCGTATGCCGGCACATAGGATATGCACATGATACGCAATCGAGTAGATAATGCAGGAAACGGTTCATAAATAAGTTTAGAAGTGGTTTGAGGTCACTCACCACCACGGCTCATAATCCATCATCCATCATATACAATTTCGTAGATTGAACTCAAGCCCTACAACTCAAATCCAAAACAACCAAGCATTATCAAAGTTCGGACAGCATTTCCCTTTACATGCTTCATTTCCAACCTACAACCAAATGCCCAATCATATAGCAATTAATCACAATTGCACATACGGTTCGCAAACGATAAAACATATGCAATTAGGGCCACAATACCCCTCAATCAAGCCAATTAGAAGCTTAAAGCCAACCATTAGAAAATTCCCCAAATTAAACCCTAGAAACCGGAATTTCCGCACAAATCAGAAATTTTCCGCAAACGATTGCAATTAACGCATACAAGCTCCATTTAACATTATCTCAATCCATCAATCCAAGACCAATGAATCATAATCATATAAAATCGGAAAAATACCCAATAAATCAGAAATTAATCCAACTCTTCTTAAAATCATGAAATCATCCACAATACAACATATTGAACCACTACAAATCACTACTATATCATTATTAAAACCAAAAGGGAACTTTCTTAGCAACTCACCTCAAATTTAAGAAAGCTATCAACTTAGAGCTTCCCATCCAAAATCAATCCATCAAAAGCTTTAAACCACCATAGTACACCCTTGTGTGGAGTAGTTTCCAAAACCACCGGTTAAAACTCAAGATTCAAAGAAGGAAATCAAAGGGAAGAAGTGAAGTTTTTCCTCTCTTGTTTTCTCTCCAAGACAGCCGGCCAAGGAGGGTGAAAAATGAAGAGCAACAGCAGCCAAAACAAGATATTTATCAAGAAGAATAGCTGGTCAAAAGTTGACAGCCGGACTGCCACGTCAGAATCCGGCCGGAATCTGGCCGGATTTCCGGCCGGATTCTTGGCCGGATTCGAGGCAGTGGCCAAAATCTTTCTTTTCAAAACTGTAAGGCAATCCGGCCAGGTATCCGGCCAGAAACCGACCGGATTTCCGGCCGGATTTGGCCCCTGTCTTTTTTCAAAACTTTTCTTTTCTTTTCCAAGTTCAAACGTTGCGCTCCTCCGCTCGTCCAGCAAAGATATATATTAAATGAAAACCCTTCTTCATACGGGGCGTCACAATCTCCCCTCCTTAAAAGAATGTCGTTCTCGACATTCCTTCTTGTACTAATCAATTCAAGACATTCCGCAAGAATCACTTAAACATTCCAAACAATCACTAAGGGTTACTCTAATGCCACCTGTCCGATTTTTCATTCTTACGTACCCACAGTCTGGCATCCTAAACTTTAAGCCTAGGATACACTACAGAGATCTGAAACCTAAGCTCTGATACCAACTGTGACAGCCCCACCTCCCCCTAGGGTGAACCAAAAGGTTCGGCGGGCCGCCTGTCCAACTCTCGTCGGGACTCAGTCGTTCACTACAGTCCTCAATTAAATGACAAGATAAATCTCAAAAATTACATCAAATTCGCCAATATTTACATCTCAAAAGCGAAGCGTCCACGCTTCTGCTGCGCCACTCTGATCCTTGATACCATACAGGAGGAATTTCAAATTCAAAGTACACATGAGATAATCCATCCGATCACATGAATAAGGAATACAAGCCTTCCTTCGCCTCGAGCCCTGTGGAGGGGGAAAAAAATAGTTTTGGGGTGAGCTAGAAGCTCAGCGAGTAACCAATAAAATCAGTTATCAAATCAGTTTCACAATCGTTCATTTCAGTGATGTCATGAATCAGTAATCAATGCACTTTTATTGCTCTGTGAGCCAGTGAAATCATGGTACTTTGACGTCCAACGCTCCAAACAATCATTTAACATTAAACAGTGCGAGAGAGCCCATTGGTGCTCTAGATGGACTGTAAACAGTAGTGGAGACGTTGGCGTTCAGCACACGAATTCCAAGTACTCATTTGAGCCAAAACATGTCAAGAACTCGTATGCCGGCACATAGGATATGCACATGATACGCAATCGAGTAGATAATGCAGGAAACGGTTCATAAATAAGTTTAGAAGTGGTTTGAGGTCACTCACCACCACGGCTCATAATCCATCATCCATCATATACAATTTCGTAGATTGAACTCAAGCCCTACAACTCAAATCCAAAACAACCAAGCATTATCAAAGTTCGGACAGCATTTCCCTTTAAATGCTTCATTTTCCACCTACAACCAATGCCCAATTTAATAGCAATTAACACTAATCACAAGGTTCGCATACGAAAAATTAGTATAAGGTGACCACAATACCCCTCTAATAAGTCTCCAAGTATATGCTTAAAGCCAACATTAGATAATTCCCCAAATTAACTAGAATACCTCGGAATTTCCGCATCAAATCTAGGAACTGCAACGTATTGCAATTAACGCAGTACATAGCTTCATTAACATTATCTCAATCCATCAATCCAAGACCAATGAATCATAATCATATAAAATCGGAAAAATACCCAATAAATCAGAAATTAATCCAACTCTTCTTAAAATCATGAAATCATCCACAATACAACATATTGAACCACTACAAATCACTACTATATCATTATTAAAACCAAAAGGGAACTTTCTTAGCAACTCACCTCAAATTTAAGAAAGCTATCAACTTAGAGCTTCCCATCCAAAATCAATCCATCAAAAGCTTTAAACCACCATAGTACACCCTTGTGTGGAGTAGTTTCCAAAACCACCGGTTAAAACTCAAGATTCAAAGAAGGAAATCAAAGGGAAGAAGTGAAGTTTTTCCTCTCTTGTTTTCTCTCCAAGACAGCCGGCCAAGGAGGGTGAAAAATGAAGAGCAACAGCAGCCAAAACAAGATATTTATCAAGAAGAATAGCTGGTCAAAAGTTGACAGCCGGACTGCCACGTCAGAATCCGGCCGGAATCTGGCCGGATTTCCGGCCGGATTCTTGGCCGGATTCGAGGCAGTGGCCAAAATCTTTCTTTTCAAAACTGTAAGGCAATCCGGCCAGGTATCCGGCCAGAAACCGACCGGATTTCCGGCCGGATTTGGCCCCTGTCTTTTTTCAAAACTTTTCTTTTCTTTTCCAAGTTCAAACGTTGCGCTCCTCCGCTCGTCCAGCAAAGATATATATTAAATGAAAACCCTTCTTCATACGGGGCGTCACAATCTCCCCTCCTTAAAAGAATGTCGTTCTCGACATTCCTTCTTGTACTAATCAATTCAAGACATTCCGCAAGAATCACTTAAACATTCCAAACAATCACTAAGGGTTACTCTAATGCCACCTGTCCGATTTTTCATTCTTACGTACCCACAGTCTGGCATCCTAAACTTTAAGCCTAGGATACACTACAGAGATCTGAAACCTAAGCTCTGATACCAACTGTGACAGCCCCACCTCCCCCTAGGGTGAACCAAAAGGTTCGGCGGGCCGCCTGTCCAACTCTCGTCGGGACTCAGTCGTTCACTACAGTCCTCAATTAAATGACAAGATAAATCTCAAAAATTACATCAAATTCGCCAATATTTACATCTCAAAAGCGAAGCGTCCACGCTTCTGCTGCGCCACTCTGATCCTTGATACCATACAGGAGGAATTTCAAATTCAAAGTACACATGAGATAATCCATCCGATCACATGAATAAGGAATACAAGCCTTCCTTCGCCTCGAGCCCTGTGGAGGGGGAAAAAAATAGTTTTGGGGTGAGCTAGAAGCTCAGCGAGTAACCAATAAAATCAGTTATCAAATCAGTTTCACAATCGTTCATTTCAGTGATGTCATGAATCAGTAATCAATGCACTTTTATTGCTCTCGTGAGCCAGTGAAATCATGGTACTTTGACGTCCAACGCTCCAAACAATCATTTAACATTAAACAGTGCGAGAGAGCCCATTGGTGCTCTAGATGGACTGTAAACAGTAGTGGAGACGTTGGCGTTCAGCACACGAATTCCAAGTACTCATTTGAGCCAAAACATGTCAAGAACTCGTATGCCGGCACATAGGATATGCACATGATACGCAATCGAGTAGATAATGCAGGAAACGGTTCATAAATAAGTTTAGAAGTGGTTTGAGGTCACTCACCACCACGGCTCATAATCCATCATCCATCATATACAATTTCGTAGATTGAACTCAAGCCCTACAACTCAAATCCAAAACAACCAAGCATTATCAAAGTTCGGACAGCATTTCCCTTTAAATGCTTCATTTCCAACCTACAACCAAATACCCAATCATATAGCAATTAACCACAATTGCACATACGGTTCGCAAACGATAAAATATATGCAATTAGGGCCACAATACCCCTCAATCAAGCCAATTAGAAGCTTAAAGCCAACCATTAGAAAATTCCCCAAATTAAACCCTAGAAACCGGAATTTCCGCACAAATCAGAAATTTTCCGCAAACGATTGCAATTAACGCATACAAGCTCCATTTAACATTATCTCAATCCATCAATCCAAGACCAATGAATCATAATCATATAAAATCGGAAAAATACCCAATAAATCAGAAATTAATCCAACTCTTCTTAAAATCATGAAATCATCCACAATACAACATATTGAACCACTACAAATCACTACTATATCATTATTAAAACCAAAAGGGAACTTTCTTAGCAACTCACCTCAAATTTAAGAAAGCTATCAACTTAGAGCTTCCCATCCAAAATCAATCCATCAAAAGCTTTAAACCACCATAGTACACCCTTGTGTGGAGTAGTTTCCAAAACCACCGGTTAAAACTCAAGATTCAAAGAAGGAAATCAAAGGGAAGAAGTGAAGTTTTTCCTCTCTTGTTTTCTCTCCAAGACAGCCGGCCAAGGAGGGTGAAAAATGAAGAGCAACAGCAGCCAAAACAAGATATTTATCAAGAAGAATAGCTGGTCAAAAGTTGACAGCCGGACTGCCACGTCAGAATCCGGCCGGAATCTGGCCGGATTTCCGGCCGGATTCTTGGCCGGATTCGAGGCAGTGGCCAAAATCTTTCTTTTCAAAACTGTAAGGCAATCCGGCCAGGTATCCGGCCAGAAACCGACCGGATTTCCGGCCGGATTTGGCCCCTGTCTTTTTTCAAAACTTTTCTTTTCTTTTCCATGTTCAAACGTTGCGCTCCTCCGCTCGTCCAGCAAAGATATATATTAAATGAAAACCCTTCTTCATACGGGGCGTCACAATCTCCCCTCCTTAAAAGAATGTCGTTCTCGACATTCCTTCTTGTACTAATCAATTCAAGACATTCCGCAAGAATCACTTAAACATTCCAAACAATCACTAAGGGTTACTCTAATGCCACCTGTCCGATTTTTCATTCTTACGTACCCACAGTCTGGCATCCTAAACTTTAAGCCTAGGATACACTACAGAGATCTGAAACCTAAGCTCTGATACCAACTGTGACAGCCCCACCTCCCCCTAGGGTGAACCAAAAGGTTCGGCGGGCCGCCTGTCCAACTCTCGTCGGGACTCAGTCGTTCACTACAGTCCTCAATTAAATGACAAGATAAATCTCAAAAATTACATCAAATTCGCCAATATTTACATCTCAAAAGCGAAGCGTCCACGCTTCTGCTGCGCCACTCTGATCCTTGATACCATACAGGAGGAATTTCAAATTCAAAGTACACATGAGATAATCCATCCGATCACATGAATAAGGAATACAAGCCTTCCTTCGCCTCGAGCCCTGTGGAGGGGGAAAAAAATAGTTTTGGGGTGAGCTAGAAGCTCAGCGAGTAACCAATAAAATCAGTTATCAAATCAGTTTCACAATCGTTCATTTCAGTGATGTCATGAATCAGTAATCAATGCACTTTTATTGCTCTGTGAGCCAGTGAAATCATGGTACTTTGACGTCCAACGCTCCAAACAATCATTTAACATTAAACAGTGCGAGAGAGCCCATTGGTGCTCTAGATGGACTGTAAACAGTAGTGGAGACGTTGGCGTTCAGCACACGAATTCCAAGTACTCATTTGAGCCAAAACATGTCAAGAACTCGTATGCCGGCACATAGGATATGCACATGATACGCAATCGAGTAGATAATGCAGGAAACGGTTCATAAATAAGTTTAGAAGTGGTTTGAGGTCACTCACCACCACGGCTCATAATCCATCATCCATCATATACAATTTCGTAGATTGAACTCAAGCCCTACAACTCAAATCCAAAACAACCAAGCATTATCAAAGTTCGGACAGCATTTCCCTTTAAATGCTTCATTTCCAACCTACAACCAAATACCCAATCATATAGCAATTAACCACAATTGCACATACGGTTCGCAAACGATAAAATATATGCAATTAGGGCCACAATACCCCTCAATCAAGCCAATTAGAAGCTTAAAGCCAACCATTAGAAAATTCCCCAAATTAAACCCTAGAAACCGGAATTTCCGCACAAATCAGAAATTTTCCGCAAACGATTGCAATTAACGCATACAAGCTCCATTTAACATTATCTCAATCCATCAATCCAAGACCAATGAATCATAATCATATAAAATCGGAAAAATACCCAATAAATCAGAAATTAATCCAACTCTTCTTAAAATCATGAAATCATCCACAATACAACATATTCAACCACTACAAATCACTACTATATCATTATTAAAACCAAAAGGGAACTTTCTTAGCAACTCACCTCAAATTTAAGAAAGCTATCAACTTAGAGCTTCCCATCCAAAATCAATCCATCAAAAGCTTTAAACCACCATAGTACACCCTTGTGTGGAGTAGTTTCCAAAACCACCGGTTAAAACTCAAGATTCAAAGAAGGAAATCAAAGGGAAGAAGTGAAGTTTTTCCTCTCTTGTTTTCTCTCCAAGACAGCCGGCCAAGGAGGGTGAAAAATGAAGAGCAACAGCAGCCAAAACAAGATATTTATCAAGAAGAATAGCTGGTCAAAAGTTGACAGCCGGACTGCCACGTCAGAATCCGGCCGGAATCTGGCCGGATTTCCGGCCGGATTCTTGGCCGGATTCGAGGCAGTGGCCAAAATCTTTCTTTTCAAAACTGTAAGGCAATCCGGCCAGGTATCCGGCCAGAAACCGACCGGATTTCCGGCCGGATTTGGCCCCTGTCTTTTTTCAAAACTTTTCTTTTCTTTTCCAAGTTCAAACGTTGCGCTCCTCCGCTCGTCCAGCAAAGATATATATTAAATGAAAACCCTTCTTCATACGGGGCGTCACAATCTCCCCTCCTTAAAAGAATGTCGTTCTCGACATTCCTTCTTGTACTAATCAATTCAAGACATTCCGCAAGAATCACTTAAACATTCCAAACAATCACTAAGGGTTACTCTAATGCCACCTGTCCGATTTTTCATTCTTACGTACCCACAGTCTGGCATCCAAAACTTTAAGCCTAGGATACACTACAGAGATCTGAAACCTAAGCTCTGATACCAACTGTGACAGCCCCACCTCCCCCTAGGGTGAACCAAAAGAACCAAAGGGTTCGGCGGGCCACCTGCCCAGCTCTCGCCGGGACTCAGTCGTTCACTACAGTCCTCAATTAAATGACAAGATAAATCTCAAAAATTACATCAAAATCGCCAATATTTACATCTCAAAAGTGAAGCGTTCACGCTTCCGCTGCGCCACTCTGATCCTTGATACCATACAGGAGGAATTTCAAATTCAAAGTACACATGAGATAATCCATCCGATCACATGAATAAGGAATACAAGCCTTCCTTCGCCTCGAGCCCTGTGGAGGGGGAAAAAAATAGTTTTGGGGTGAGCTAGAAGCTCAGCGAGTAACCAATAAAATCAGTTATCAAATCAGTTTCACAATCGTTCATTTCAGTGATGTCATGAATCAGTAATCAATGCACTTTTATTGCTCTGTGAGCCAGTGAAATCATGGTACTTTGACGTCCAACGCTCCAAACAATCATTTAACATTAAACAGTGCGAGAGAGCCCATTGGTGCTCTAGATGGACTGTAAACAGTAGTGGAGACGTTGGCGTTCAGCACACGAATTCCAAGTACTCATTTGAGCCAAAACATGTCAAGAACTCGTATGCCGGCACATAGGATATGCACATGATACGCAATCGAGTAGATAATGCAGGAAACGGTTCATAAATAAGTTTAGAAGTGGTTTGAGGTCACTCACCACCACGGCTCATAATCCATCATCCATCATATACAATTTCGTAGATTGAACTCAAGCCCTACAACTCAAATCCAAAACAACCAAGCATTATCAAAGTTCGGACAGCATTTCCCTTTAAATGCTTCATTTCCAACCTACAACCAAATACCCAATCATATAGCAATTAACCACAATTGCACATACGGTTCGCAAACGATAAAATATATGCAATTAGGGCCACAATACCCCTCAATCAAGCCAATTAGAAGCTTAAAGCCAACCATTAGAAAATTCCCCAAATTAAACCCTAGAAACCGGAATTTCCGCACAAATCAGAAATTTTCCGCAAACGATTGCAATTAACGCATACAAGCTCCATTTAACATTATCTCAATCCATCAATCCAAGACCAATGAATCATAATCATATAAAATCGGAAAAATACCCAATAAATCAGAAATTAATCCAACTCTTCTTAAAATCATGAAATCATCCACAATACAACATATTGAACCACTACAAATCACTACTATATCATTATTAAAACCAAAAGGGAACTTTCTTAGCAACTCACCTCAAATTTAAGAAAGCTATCAACTTAGAGCTTCCCATCCAAAATCAATCCATCAAAAGCTTTAAACCACCATAGTACACCCTTGTGTGGAGTAGTTTCCAAAACCACCGGTTAAAACTCAAGATTCAAAGAAGGAAATCAAAGGGAAGAAGTGAAGTTTTTCCTCTCTTGTTTTCTCTCCAAGACAGCCGGCCAAGGAGGGTGAAAAATGAAGAGCAACAGCAGCCAAAACAAGATATTTATCAAGAAGAATAGCTGGTCAAAAGTTGACAGCCGGACTGCCACGTCAGAATCCGGCCGGAATCTGGCCGGATTTCCGGCCGGATTCTTGGCCGGATTCGAGGCAGTGGCCAAAATCTTTCTTTTCAAAACTGTAAGGCAATCCGGCCAGGTATCCGGCCAGAAACCGACCGGATTTCCGGCCGGATTTGGCCCCTGTCTTTTTTCAAAACTTTTCTTTTCTTTTCCATGTTCAAACGTTGCGCTCCTCCGCTCGTCCAGCAAAGATATATATTAAATGAAAACCCTTCTTCATACGGGGCGTCACAATCTCCCCTCCTTAAAAGAATGTCGTTCTCGACATTCCTTCTTGTACTAATCAATTCAAGACATTCCGCAAGAATCACTTAAACATTCCAAACAATCACTAAGGGTTACTCTAATGCCACCTGTCCGATTTTTCATTCTTACGTACCCACAGTCTGGCATCCTAAACTTTAAGCCTAGGATACACTACAGAGATCTGAAACCTAAGCTCTGATACCAACTGTGACAGCCCCACCTCCCCCTAGGGTGAACCAAAAGGTTCGGCGGGCCGCCTGTCCAACTCTCGTCGGGACTCAGTCGTTCACTACAGTCCTCAATTAAATGACAAGATAAATCTCAAAAATTACATCAAATTCGCCAATATTTACATCTCAAAAGCGAAGCGTCCACGCTTCTGCTGCGCCACTCTGATCCTTGATACCATACAGGAGGAATTTCAAATTCAAAGTACACATGAGATAATCCATCCGATCACATGAATAAGGAATACAAGCCTTCCTTCGCCTCGAGCCCTGTGGAGGGGGAAAAAAATAGTTTTGGGGTGAGCTAGAAGCTCAGCGAGTAACCAATAAAATCAGTTATCAAATCAGTTTCACAATCGTTCATTTCAGTGATGTCATGAATCAGTAATCAATGCACTTTTATTGCTCTGTGAGCCAGTGAAATCATGGTACTTTGACGTCCAACGCTCCAAACAATCATTTAACATTAAACAGTGCGAGAGAGCCCATTGGTGCTCTAGATGGACTGTAAACAGTAGTGGAGACGTTGGCGTTCAGCACACGAATTCCAAGTACTCATTTGAGCCAAAACATGTCAAGAACTCGTATGCCGGCACATAGGATATGCACATGATACGCAATCGAGTAGATAATGCAGGAAACGGTTCATAAATAAGTTTAGAAGTGGTTTGAGGTCACTCACCACCACGGCTCATAATCCATCATCCATCATATACAATTTCGTAGATTGAACTCAAGCCCTACAACTCAAATCCAAAACAACCAAGCATTATCAAAGTTCGGACAGCATTTCCCTTTAAATGCTTCATTTCCAACCTACAACCAAATACCCAATCATATAGCAATTAACCACAATTGCACATACGGTTCGCAAACGATAAAATATATGCAATTAGGGCCACAATACCCCTCAATCAAGCCAATTAGAAGCTTAAAGCCAACCATTAGAAAATTCCCCAAATTAAACCCTAGAAACCGGAATTTCCGCACAAATCAGAAATTTTCCGCAAACGATTGCAATTAACGCATACATGTGAGGCCCCAGTCCGTTCGTAAGCTGATATGAGGGTTATTCGTTAATCGGTGGAGTGGTTTCGGGTTTTTATCGCCCGCCTTTTCTACATTTTTCTTTATTGGAAATTTCCCCAGATAATTTTTCTGAGTAAATATAGGTTTTAGATGAGTTTTCAAGTATCGGTTAGGTTTTGAGAAATTAAGAACGTATATCGGACGTGGGACCCACTAGTGCGAAAAGTTCGGAAAAATTCGGCCAATAAGGTTAAGTTTCGGATACTGTGTAAAATTTATCGGGTGTTAAGAGATAAGTAGAGGTTGTGATGTGATTGTTGAGAGAGAGAATAAAAGGATAGAGATGCTTTAAATAGAGTGACAAGTGTCACTATCTCATTGGTTGGACTTGTTAGACAATTATTGACTTTTTTGACTTTTTTACCATTTAGTTAAATATCTCACAAAAAAAATTACAAAAATTCACTCTTTTCTTCTCCTCCATGGCCGGCTCTCTCATGAGCAAAGAAGAAAGAAAACTCTTCCCATTTCTAGCTTCCATCTAGCTCAAATCTTCCAAAACAATCACATAAACTTTGTTCTACTCCATAAAATCTCTTCATTAGGTGATAGTTAGTAGTTTGGTGAAGTGTTTGGAGAAGCTAAGGTGTCAAGCAACTCTCTCTCTCTCTTGTTTTACTAGGTGAGTAGTGAATGAACCTTCTCCTTTATCTAATGAAGCTTAATTGATGCCTAGTGATAGTTCAAGTGATGACTTTTGTGGTTTATTTCTTGTTTTTGGATGAATTGATGAAGTTTTCAATTTATTGATGAATTTTCTGGTTTAATTGTGATCATGATGTTGTGGTTATCTATGATGGTTGGAATTGATGGCTAATAACTCTAGTAGGTGTAAATGATTGATAATTGCAATCAATTTCTGTTTTGGAAGAAATTCTGGAAAATTAGGGTTCTTGGTTCTTCATTCTGTCCGAAATTTTTGGTCCTAGATAGAGGCCGAATTGGCCTTTTCTTAAAACATGAAAGTTGTAGGTATTGATGTGTTTGTGGTGTCTGTAAAATTTCAGGTCATTTGGAGTAGTGTAGAGTGAGATATGTCGATTTTACTGTTGCTGTTCTGGGTTGATCAGAATGTGTGAACTGCGTTTGAACTCGTCTGTTTTGACTGGCATTGCTTTCGATTTGGATGTTGAGGTCTTCTGATGAAATGTATCCCTGTGTCTAAGCTTTCGAATGGCTTTGGAATTTCTGGATTTGGACTTGTGTAGGCTGAGTTATGATGTTTGTACTAGGATACGGTTTGTGAACCTGTTTTGCGATTCTGGTATAGTGTCTTGCATTTTTGACCTTGTTATCTTCAAAACTGGACAAAGTTGCCTTCTTCAACATTGTAGCCCCTTAAGTCCTGAATATTTCTGTAAAGTTTCAAGTCAAACGGAGTAGGGTATTATGAGTGATAGACAGAACACTCAGGCCTGTTTTAGACATTAGTTTGGGTACGTTTTGCATTTCAGCTTCTGACCGTGGGGGTTTTCATTTTGATCCTGTACGATCTGGATTTTGATTCCTTCATAAGAAATGTAGTTCTTGGTCACAGCTTCGAAACGCTATAAAGTGCGTCAAAATCCGAGTCCCGTAGCTCGAGTTATGATCGAAATAAGAATGCATGTCAGAACTGTTTTATATCCGGACAGTTTATGACTGGAGCTTTGGCTTCACGTTTGACTAGGTTACAAGCTGTTTGGGCTTGCGACCAAAACACCAAACTTATAGCCCTATATCAGAGCTTTCTAACGCCCTTGGAATTTCATGAATCGGATTTATAAAACCTGAGATATAGCCGAGCAAATAAGGCCTGCCCGTGAAAATGACCATTTTCTGGTCAGATCTGTTTTGGTCCTGATGACCAACTTCCGTTCCGAATTTGGATTGCCGACCTTCATGAAAGTTGTTCCATCTGGAATGAACTAGCTAACTGCCAATTTTCAGCTCTTTTTCCCATGTGTAGCATAGAAAACAGTTTGCACTCAAAACTGACCATTTGTGCATTGGCCAGATTTCGTATGTGATTGTGTTTGGTTCATTTGGGGCTGAAGCCTCCAGTTTCAGTTCTGGATGTCTTCATAACAATTGTTTTTCATCCTTTAAGCTTCGATATGGTGTCTCATACGCCTTAATCCGATATTTGTAGCTCAACTTATGAGTAAACTAGAAACGAGTGTCAAATCTGCCGTTTCCGCTAACGGCCGTTTCCGTTTCCGTCCGTCATATTTACGTGCGCGCGTGTCGTGTTTGCCGTTTTGCTTGTTTTAGGCACGATAGTAGCCGTTTGCGATATTATGTGACACAATCTTCTATTTCAGACGGTGGTGAGCTGGGCGGAACTGGTGGAGCCCACTACTAGTTGTTCATTTCGATCCGACTTCGTACTTTTGCTATTTCAGTTTCTGAGTAAGTATTCAGGCCAGTTTGGTGTGTTTTCTTTGCTATGTGTTTGAGATATGTGAAAAGGGTACTTAGGCGAGGGTGTACTTTATCGCACTCGACCTAAACCCTAATTTGAATGTGTAATTGTACTTGGCATATGTATATGAACCTTTTGGAACCAAAACCCTTGAGCTTGTGGCTCGGGGCGACTTTCGAGTAAAGTTTGTGAAGTTTGCAAAGTTTGTGAGTTCGTGGGCCCGATCTAAGACCTGTTTGGACTATTCGAGCCGGTTAGGGCTTGGTCGAAGTCAGTCCAACTTAGTCTGAGGTCACCAAGTTTGTAGGTTCATGTTATGAACCAATTTTGTGAATCCGGTTCACCGAGAAGGTGACCAAGTTTGTGACCCGAGCTTGTGACTCAAGCTCAAGTTTGTGATTTCGTTCGCCCTGGCAAGTTTGTGAGGTGACTGGCCAGTGAGGGTGATAAGGTGTCGGTGGGTGTACAAGTGAAGTTTTACGGACCATTGAGTGTGGTCGACGGAGTGTCGGCAGGAGATCACGCATGGCATATGAATTGGCTTTGGAGCCACCTGTATCCTTATTATGTGATGTTACTTTTCTGCTTTTGCTTTACTCTTACTGTGTAACTGTTGTTACGTGAAATTTATGCTTTCGCCCCTGTTTACTTACTAAGCATATAGCTTACCCCTTTCCTTTTGTTTTCCTTAGCAGGGGCCGACGCGGGGACTTTTGGCTCGTACACTAGTATAATTAGATTGGCTTGTATTAGTTTTGGTGGTTTGTATAAGGACCCTTCTTAGGGTCTATCTTCTGCTGGTTGTGGTTATAGTGTATTAGAGTGGTTTGACTCGAGACTTTTGAGGATGTAAATGTAACTTTTGGGATTGTATATATATTGTATATAGTGCTCTTTCGATTTATCTAGTTTTATTGCTTTAAGTTTTGAGTCCTGGCGCGAGCTAGGCAGGCGGCCCGCCGATACCCTTGGGTTCGCCTTTGGGAGAA
>NW_020863123.1:0-15569 GCF_003713205.1 Coffea eugenioides
TGATACGCTCCTCGATCCACGGTCGAGACACGTAGCACGTTTGCCCAAGGATCTAGCGGGGATGTCCTACGCTTGGTGTGCGGAACCTCTAACCAAACGGACAACACGATTTGATTTGAAGGTGGTAGACGACACTCCAATGAAGGTGAATACTCCAGGGGAATAGGTCGGATGAACAATCAGGGACAGGACGCGAGATTGCTCAATAACCCTTGCCAAGCAAGTTAAAAGGCTCGAATTCTCTTTGAAAGAAAACGAATGCACTAAGAATTTTACTCATCAAAAACTAACTCTTAAACCTTACAAGACTAGCCTATTTATAGGCTTAATGAAATAACAAAACCCTAAAGAAACCTAAAGGGGAGGTCGGCTACCTTGTCATCAAGGTGGGCCGGCCCATGCCTTCTACGAACAACGAATCCAACTAAATTGAAAACAATGACTAAGGCCCTACTCGGCCGCTTCGTAAGGAGGCCCACTGGGGTCTTCTTGGACTTGGACCAAAGTGTAAGTTGCTTGATTGACCCTCTCCAAGCCTTCAATATCTCTATAGGCTCCATGTTGATCGTGGACAGCTCGAACAAGGGCTTGGAGTGATTCCTTGAAGAGCTTGGCCCGTGCACGTGTGACTGGGCCCAATGGAACTTGGACTGGGCCCTGGCCCTGGTTCACATCAGTCCCCTCCTCTTGAGAAGGATTTGCCCTCAAATCTGGATCCTCCTCACCAAGAAACGGGCTCAAGTCCGCGACATTGAAGGTCGCGCTAACATTGTACTCCCCAGGTAGCTCCAATTTGTATGCGTTGTCATTAACCCGTTGGAGTACACGAAAAGGTCCATCCCCTCTGGGGGATAATTTGCTTTGTCGCTGCTTGGGGAACCTCTCTTTGCGTAAGTGTAACCAAACCCAATCACCAGGCTCGAAAATCATTTTGCGGCGGTGCTTGTTAGCCTGCTGGATGTATTGCTGAGTACGCCTTTCAATGTTTGCTCGAGCGGCTTCATGTAACCTGCGTACAAAATCGGCCTTCTTTTTCCCATCTAAGCTTGTGTGCTCAGAGGAAGGTAAGGGTACTAAATCAAGAGGGGTCAGCGGGTTAAAGCCATAAACAATCTCAAAAGGTGAGTAGTGTGTAGCACTGTGAACAACTCGATTGTAGGCGAATTCAACATGAGGCAAACACTCTTCCCAAGTCTTAAGATTCTTTTTAATCAATGCCCGAAGTAGTGTGCCGAGTGTGCGATTGACAACTTCAGTTTGTCCATCGCTTTGTGGATGACTAGTGGTGGAGAATAGTAACCGAGTGCCAAGTTTAGACCACAGAGTCTTCCAAAAGTAACTTAGGAATTTCACATCCCTATCACTAACAATGGTCCTAGGCATACCATGCAGACGGACAATTTCCTTGAAGAATAGAGTAGCAATATGAGATGCATCATCAGTTTTGTGACAGGGGATAAAATGAGCCATCTTAGAAAACCTATCAACCACCACAAATATAGAATCATTACCCCTCGGTGATCGAGGCAAACCTAGTACGAAGTCCATAGACAAGTCAACCCAGGGATGGTGAGGGATAGGTAACGGGGTATATAAGCCATGTGGGTTTGTCTTGGACTTAGCTTTGTGACAAGTAGCACACCTACCAACCATGCGTTCAACATCCCTACGCATATGGGGCCAGTAAAAGTGCTCTTGTAACATAGCCAGAGTCTTGGCAATGCCAAAGTGGCCCATGAGACCACCACTATGTGCCTCGCGAATCAAAAGATCACGAATGGAAGAGTTAGGCACACATAGTTTATCTACATGGAATAGGAATCCATCATGCAAAAAGTACTTTCCCTGTGGATTCTTAACACACACAGCATAGATAGCACCAAAGTCATGATCATTAGTGTAGAGGTCTTTCACCATTTCGAACCCAAGTAACTTGGCATCAAGACAGACAAGTAAGGAGTGTCTACGTGACAAAGCATCAGCGACCACATTCGTCTTGCCAGTCTTGTACTTAATCACATAGGAGAAGGTGTCAATGAAGCTTACCCATTTGGCATGGCGCTTGCTTAGCTTGGGTTGGCCTTTGAGGTACTTCAATGACTCGTGATCAGTGTGGATCACGAACTCCCGAGGCCGAAGGTAGTGTTGCCAGGTTTCCAAGGCCCTCACTAAGGCGTACAGCTCCTTGTCGTACGTGGGGTAGTTCAGTGCAGCTCCTCCCAATTTCTCGCTAAAGAAGGCGCACGGCCTCTTGTCTTGCATGAGGACTGCTCCAATACCTACACCAGAAGCATCACAGTCAATTTCAAACGTCTTATTAAAGTTTGGTAATGCTAACACAGGTGCATGTGTGAGTGTGTCCTTAAGGGCGAGAAACGCTTGTTCTTGTGATTCCCCCCAATGGAACTTGTCATCCTTCTTTGTCACGGCGGTCAATGGGGCGGCAATAGTGCTAAAGTTTTTAACAAATCGCTGATAAAAACCCGCCAGTCCAAGAAAGCTGCGCACGTCAGGAACGGATGTAGGAGTTGGCCATTGTTCGATGGCCTCAATCTTGGATTTGTCTACCTTGATGCCCTGCGAACTTACCACATAGCCTAAAAACACAAGCTCGTTAGTAAAAAAGGTGCACTTCTTGAGGTTAGCGTATAGACGCGCCTGTCGAAGTGTCTCAAGAACTAATCGTACATGCTCCAAGTGCTCATGCTCACTACGACTATAGATCAGGATGTCATCAAAGTAAACAATGACAAATTTACCAATAAAGTGTCTCAACACATGGTTCATGAGTCGCATGAAGGTGCTAGGGGCATTTGTCAAGCCAAAAGGCATGACCAACCACTCATAGAGACCATGCTTGGTTTTGAAGGCTGTCTTCCACTCATCGCCTTCCTTCATCCTAATTTGATGATAACCACTCCGCAAGTCAATTTTGGTGAAAATAATAGCTCCATCGAGCTCATCAAGCATATCATCAAGTCTGGGAATGGGATGACGATATTTGACAGTGATAGCGTTCACAGCCCGACAGTCAGTGCACATGCGCCAAGTACCGTCCTTCTTGGGAACAAGTATCACAGGTACCGCACAAGGGCTTAGACTTTCCTTAACCCAACCCTTACCTAAGAGGCCATCAACTTGCCTTTGAAGCTCCTTGGTCTCCTCAGGGCCCATGCGGTAAGCAGGTTTGTTGGGCAATGGTGCTCCAGGGATGAGGTCGATTTGGTGTTCAATTCCCCGAATGGGTGGTAAACCGTCAGGGACCTCGTCAGGAAAAACATCTTCAAATTCCTGCAAAAGAGCAACTATGCTCGAGGGCAAAGCCTTGTCGAGCTCAGCAACATCTAAGAGCACATGCTTGCAAATCATGAGAAGTATAGGCTGATTAGAGTGCACCGCTTTTCGAACATCTTTAGCCTTAATAATCATGTTGTGCTTCCTAGTGGGCGGAGCGGCCGGTGTTTTGTCGCGTATGCCCCTAGGTGTGCTCCCTTGACCCTTGGTTGATGGCTCAGTCGTAGACGTGGAGCTGTTACCAGGGTCGACCGCCTTGAGTTTCCTCTTTTGACGGTCTTGTTCACACTCCCTTTGCAAAAGTAGTTGGTCCTCATAAACTTGTGCAGGTGTGAGAGGTGTAAGGACCTTACGTTTGCCATCGTGCACAAGTGTGTACTTATTTGCTCTTCCATCGAATGTGACGTGTTTGTCGAATTGCCAGGGCCTTCCCAAAATGATATGTGTAGCATGCATTGGCACCACGTCGCACACGATTTCATCAGTGTAAGTACCAATGGAAAAGGGAATGCGTGCTTGCTTGAAGACTCGTACTTCACCATCCTCACTTAGCCATTGGAGGCGGTAAGGGTGTGGATGCCTGGTAGTGGTGAGTCCTAGACTTTCAACCATGAGCAAGCTGGCCACGTACGTGCAACTCCCACCGTCGACGATGAGACTACACACTTTGTCGCCTACCTTACAGCGGGTGTAGAATAGGTTTTCGCGTTGTAGCTGCTCGTCCTCTTTGACGCGGTCGGTTAACACTCGTCGTGCTACCAAGCAACCTACTTCGCCACGTGTAGGCGAGCATGCCTCCCCAGCTGGCTCTACTTCTAGGCAGTCGTCTTCGACCAGTTCGGGCATGTCCTCACATTCGTCATCATCCGACACGATTTCGCCAGTGTGAGTGATCAGCATTACCCGTTGGTTTGGACATTGAGATTGAATATGCCCAAACCCTTGGCACTTAAAACACTTGATGTCCCTACTCCTAGCTTTAGGAGTCTCTTGCGGTGCCTTTGAGGTAGACCTGGACACATCAGAAACCTTGTTAGGTGTAGAATAGGCATTACGGGTAGAAGCATTACCTTGGAAGCGGTTAGAATAGGTTGGTGTTGTCGCATTTCCAACTTCGTGGGTCACTCTTCGTGGTTGGTTGCCTTTCCACGAGGTGGTGGTAGGAGATTGGAAAGTACGGGCTCCCCGTCTTAATTTCTTCCCCCGTTCGGCCTTAATGGCGAGTTCTAGAAGGTCGTGCATGTCCAAATAATGTTGAAGCTCCAAGGCATCCTGAAGGTCAGGATTGAGACCCCTAAGAAACCTAGCCATTGTGGCTTCGTTGTCTTCTTGAATGTTGGCCCTCATCATGGCCATCTCGATCTCCTTGTGGTAATCCTCCACACTCATGTTGCCTTGCGTGAGTGTTTGAAGCTTAGAGTGGAGATCACGATTGTAGTAGCTAGGAACAAATCGCTTGCGCATTAGTGCCTTGAGTTCTCGCCAAGTTCGGACACGTGGTTCTCCCATCCTCCTCCTCGTGGTCCTCACTTGGTCCCACCAGACTAGTGCGTACTCGGTGAACTCGACGGTGGCAACCTTCACTTTTTGCTCCTCGCTATAGTCATAGCAGTCGAAGACCATCTCGATACGGCCTTCCCACTCCAAGTAAGCCTCAGGGTCACTTTTGCCCTTGAATGCGGGAACTTGAATTTTAAGCCCCTTGATTTCGTTTTTGGGCATGTCCCTTGTAGGCCTCTCGGGTCGTTCCCCATCCTCACTAGCGGAGTAGTCTTCGCCATTTGTTTCTTTGGTGCCATGGTTACTCCGGTTATGGGACCTAGAACGAGAGCCTCGCGTAAGGCTCCTAGACAACTCCTCAAAACGAGTGTGTAACGTCTCCATTTGTTGCTCACTGATTCGTTTGAGCTCATGCCTCATGGCGGTGAACAATAGAGAGTAGTTGATGCGGTGGAGCACGAGGCCCAAAGTGTACAAGTAGACCCTGTGAAGGTGCCCCAAGGCACAGTGACACGAGCACGAGCTAAGAGATTCAAGGAGTCCCTCCAAGCCTTGGTACGTGCTATCCAAAACCAAGAGAAACCGAGCATTGAAGGGATTGAGTTGGAATATCCTTGCACGACTACTAAAATGTTGCTTACAATTGAAGATGCGAGTGTTCAAGCTCCAAACGGCGGGCTGAGCCCCGAAGCTTATGATCTATAGTTAGTTGGGCTAGCTTTCGGTCAAGTATAGGCCCAAGGGGCTGGCCGAACTTTCCTTGTTATTTTTCCAGTTTATTAGGTCTTAGTTACGGCTATTAATAGCCTCAAACCGCATGTTACATTCAGTTTTTTTTGAGAGTATTGAATAAAATTTCCAGAATTTCGTCCATCCCTTGTGGCAAATTCCCTTAGCTTGTGAAAGCTAAGTTGAACATCCTAGAGTCGATCCTAGGCTGTTCTTGACTTATCAATCAAGCACACATACTTGATTGTGGCGTCCTCTACCGTTAAATCTGTTCTTGAGTGGTCCAAGTTCGGGTTCAACTCCGTCAAATCTTCATCGTGTTCCTCTAGATCCGAAGTAGCTTCCGCGTCTCGCATCAGCTGGCATCAGAGCTAGTTAGAGGTATCACGAATATCCTTTTTTATCGTTTTTAGATCTATTTTAGTCTTCTAAATTCGTAGCTCAAGTGCTCGGGTTTGTCAAGTCCGAAATCTGTCTTTGTTGTTTCCTTGTCAGAAATCTGTCTTGGTTGTTTCCTTGTCAGAAATCTGTCTTTGTTGTTTAGTTGTTGTCCGAAATTTTCTGTCCAGTTTTGTCTTGTGTTTATGTTCTGTTTAAATCCAGAAAAAAAAAAATCTCTTGTGTTGCATACCTTATTGTCATTCCCTTGAGTCGTTGCTGGAATTAATTGCTGGGTTGCCGAATCTGTTTGCACTTGTTTCTTGAACCTTTGTGTTGTTGCTTTGCAAAACTCGAACATCAAAACCTTATTGGGGAAGTCTTGAGCTTCTTGGATCAAAGAGGTTAATCTTGGCAGTCTTGAAACCTGAAATAAACCTTCAACCGTGTTCTTGTTTTCATGGAACTTTGATCTTGAAACCAAATCTGTCCAAGTTGTTTACGTTAATTGCTGTGAAATTGTGGTCTAAGCTAGCTGGCTATTGTGTGAAAACACCCCAACAGAAGTCAAAAAAAATTTTCAAGAAAGACGGCTCTAGTTTCCAATTCTTGACCAGCCTTCAAGTTTTACCAAATCTGATTCAAAGGTCAAAAAAAAATTTTCAAGAAAGACGGCTCTAGTTTCCAATTCTTGACCAGCCTTCAAGTTTTACCAAATCTGATTCAAACTTGGACTTTCAAATCTGAACAGCCCTAGTCTTGGTCAGCATTCAAGCCACCAAATCTGATTCAAACTTGGACTTTCAAATCTGAACAGCCCTAGTCTTGGTCAGCATTCAAGCCACCAAATCTGATTCAAACTTGGACTTCCAAATCTGAACAACATCCAATTCTTGACAGCCTACAAGTTTACCAAATTTTGTGCAAAATCTGACTTCCAAATCTGACCAGCCCCAAAATTTCGAATTTGAACCACTTGGGACTCCCAAATCTGACCAAACTCCAAGGTTTCCAATCCTTGGCAACCCCAAGTGTCCAAATCAGATCAAACTTTCCAATTTCCGAATCTTGAATTCTTGAATTTTCCTAAAACCGTTGGAGCAATTGTGCCACCCGATTGGGCTGAGTTTTAGGTAGTAGATTGCCCATTATTTGAGCAGCCTAAGGCCACCCAAAATACTCCAAAACCCTTACCAAAAAGACCACGGACCAGCAGCTCAACAAATTCCAGAAAATTGGGTTTCGGGTAGAGTTTTCTAGGATTTTCAAAATTTCAGCATTCAAGTTAATTGTCTTACTTTCTTTTGAGTCGTTAGTTATTGTCCAGCTATATTCTGAGTCTTGAGTCGTGTCTAGGTCGTCAGTCATACACCTCCATTTATTTCTACTAGCTTGTGTGTCACTTGTTGACTAGTCAAGAACGTATACTGCGGTAACACCTAGTTTGTTCAACCAAGCAACTAGCAAGCCAAGGAATTGCTTGGTAAGATTATTAGAGAGTGATACACTTGAGTGAAATACGAGTGTGAGTGACCTATACATCGTATTTAAAAAAAAAAAAAAAAGAGAGCAAGGAACTCGTTTTTGTTTATTTATTTTGCAGGTGGACTAAATATGTCTAGTGAAGTTGGTGAACAAACCATGGACATCAAACTACAATTGTAAGCCATGTGTGGGAGGAAAATTCCTTTGCACTACTAACCGTTTTGCAGGTCACATAGTCATGGCCACTAGAGTTGCATCTTGCTCATACAATCAAGAATTCATGGAGACCGAACCTTTCAAGAGGAGAGGTCCCAAGCGAAGTACCTCCAAGTACTTTAGCCCCATGCAATCCAGTTCACAATGTGGGTATCATTCACTCCGGGAGGAGATGCAACGCCACCGTGCTTTGTGTGTGTATGAAAGGTATAAACAAGATTGTGATGAGTATGAGAAGGAGCAAAGCAGTTTGCGTAGAGCATCTAAATCAAGGTCAAGTTCAAGCAAACAAGGTTCATCTAAGAAGTGTCTTGACAATCAAGACGAAGGGCTCGAGAATTTTCGAATTGAGTCAAAGCTTCGTGAATCAATGGATAAATTCGAACGTCGGACTGAAGCATTGATTGATGATATGATGGAAAGACTTAGCCAAGTGCTGGATTCACACCTGGAGCAACTTAACCATGTGCCAACCGGTGGTAATAAAGGGAAAATTCATCCTAGTCCCTCGTTGATTGAAGAGCCAAATATGAATGAGTTACAACTGAGCCATGAACATGAGCTAGACAATGAAAATCAAACCTCATGTACAATGCGTGAGCAATGGTCCGAGAAGAATGGAGTGGAAAAAGACAAGAATAATTTGGCCTTAGTGAAGAGTAAAAAGGAGGAGTTGGCCATGTTTACAAAGGCTGAAAGTGTGACCATTTTGTTTGCTAACCGGCTAACATGTGTTTTGTTTAGCACCTCTTCTTTTGTTCAAGTTACACAAAGTCAAGTAGAGTTGATCATGGCATGTTCCATCCCGAAGTCACTTGGACACTTTGCGAGTTTCCATGGAATTGGTCTTCTAGGAACTAAATCTCTTTGGTATCAATTCATGGAACAATGTCCATTCAAATCTGTCCGCACCATTGGAGGATTCATTCGAGCTCATCTTAAAAGGGAAATTCCAGAATCTACTTCTTGTTCTTTACCTATGTGTCAAGGACTAGCACTGGAATCTCAAGTTGAATCAATTGGTGGAAGGAATATCGAAGTGTCAAAGGGAGTTTTCTCATTTAAATCTCGTTCTACACCTTCTTACCATCTAGCTAATAATGTCCCATTAGTCCTTTACCCGATTTCTGAATTGCTCCAAGTTGAAGGTTATTTTGTTTTCATAGGTTGTAACGCTGTCCACAATTTTCCAACTACGGCTAAAGACTTGCAACCCGATTTCGTGCTTATCCCTGCTGCAAGTGGTGCACGTTCGTGCTTCTTCACATGTCCAAAAGCTAGTCACCACGAGCTTACTTCACCAACCCCAACTTGTGCAAATTCATGCGATTCGTATGGAGTGCATTTCACTTCATTGCTGCCACTTATGTCACGTGACAATAAGACAATCCATGGCCGAAGGTTGATTAGAGAGCTTTGGATTGCTACCTGGAAGTTTCGTGAGCCTTACACAAGCTTTTTCCTATCTTGGCGCATGTCCTTGTTTGAGGGCCTCATGAAACTGACCAAACGACATTTAACTTGGCTCGTGACCTTTCATTTGTTCCCAACGTGGTTGACCTCCAAACGCACTGTCGACATCCCCATCTAGATTTGAGGACAAATCCTTTTCAAGAGGAGGGGAATGATGCGGTGGAGCACGAGGCCCAAAGTGTACAAGTAGACCCTGTGAAGGTGCCCCAAGGCACAGTGACACGAGCACGAGCTAAGAGATTCAAGGAGTCCCTCCAAGCCTTGGTACGTGCTATCCAAAACCAAGAGAAACCGAGCATTGAAGGGATTGAGTTGGAATATCCTTGCACGACTACTAAAATGCTGCTTACAATTGAAGATGCGAGTGTTCAAGCTCCAAACGGCGGGCTGAGCCCCGAAGCTTATGATCTATAGTTAGTTGGGCTAGCTTTCGGTCAAGTATAGGCCCAAGGGGCTGGCCGAACTTTCCTTGTTATTTTTCCAGTTTATTAGGTCTTAGTTACGGCTATTAATAGCCTCAAACCGCATGTTACATTCAGTTTTTTTTGAGAGTATTGAATAAAATTTCCAGAATTTCGTCCATCCCTTGTGGCAAATTCCCTTAGCTTGTGAAAGCTAAGTTGAACATCCTAGAGTCGATCCTAGGCTGTTCTTGACTTATCAATCAAGCACACATACTTGATTGTGGCGTCCTCTACCGTTAAATCTGTTCTTGAGTGGTCCAAGTTCGGGTTCAACTCCATCAAATCTTCATCGTGTTCCTCTAGATCCGAAGTAGCTTCCGCGTCTCGTATCAAAAAGGTTAGTGAACAAGAAAATAGGACAAATATAATCTCACTTCACTCCCTGAGTGTTTGCACTCTCCCTCGTTTTCCCACTCAAAATACTCCAATGATCTTACCAAAAATTCCTTACCCGTCGGATTGGGTAGTCGAGAAATGCCGCAAAGATCCAACAATTGTCACCATGCTTTTCCACAAGAGTAATCAAGGAAACAAGACCCGGATTTCCTTGGATTTTTCCACAACATACTCCAATGTATGTTGTTGGGCTAGTGCCGGCCAAAAGAGAAGCCCAAGGGCTGGCCGGACTTCAAGTTTTTCCAAGCTTTACTAGGTCTTAGTCACGGCTACAAATAGCCTTAAGTCATTGTTTACATTCAGTTTTATGATGATTAATAAAAACACTTGAGAATTCTCTCAAAGCTTCATTGAAGCATCCTTGAGTATTTTAGATTCATTTCTTTGTCATACCATTGACTTATCAATCTAGAACCGCGCCAGATTGTGGCGTCTTCTACAATACTAGGTTCGTTGGCCACGTGATCAACGGGTTTAGGTGATTCCGTTGCGTTCGTTTGTCATCAACGTGAGTCCTAACCTTCTAGATCCTAGCCTTTCTGTAGGGGTCGCATCACAAGATTGGTGCCGTTCGTGTCAATATGTCCAAACCAATGGCACTTGAAGCCCTTGATATCTCTATTCCTAGTTTTAGGAGTTTCATGAGGGGTCTTAGAAGTGGACCTGGATGCATCAACAAGCTTGTTAGGGGTAAAAATGGAATTGCAGTTAGAGAAATTTCCAGGTGTGAGGCTAGAAGGGCTTGGTGTAGTCGCATTTCCTGTATCATGTGAGATTCTCCTTGGTGGGTTGCCCTTCCATGAAGGCGAGTTGGAAGCTTGGAAGATACGGTCTCCTCGCCTCAATTTCTTCCCCTTCTCAGCCTTGATGGCTAGTTCAAGAAGATCATGCATATCCAAGTAATGTTGGAGCTCCAAGGCTTCTTGAAGGTCGGGGTTGAGACCTCTAAGGAATCTTGCCATGGTAGCCTCACTATCTTCTTGAATGTTCTCCCTCATCATGGCCATCTTGATCTCCTTGAAATAGTCCTCCACCCTCATGTTGCCTTGAGTGAGGGTTTGAAACTGAGAGTGGAGATCGCGGTTGTAGTGGCTTGGAACAAATCGCTTATGCATTAGTGCCTTGTGTTCACCATTTCGCCTCCGATTAGTCCTGACTTGGTGGTCCCACCAAACTAGTGCGTAGTCGGTGAACTCAACCGTGGCAACCTTCACCTTTTGTTCCTCGATAAACTCATAGCAATCGACGACCATCTCGATGCGGCCTTCCCATTCCAACTAAGCCTCAGGGTCAATTTTGCCTTGGAACGTGCAGACTTGAATTTTACGTCCCTTCAGCTCGTTCTTAGACGTGTCCCTTTTAGGCCTCTCGGCTATTTCCACATCTTCACCAGCCGAGAGTACGCCTCATAGTTTGCTCCTTTGGTGCCATGGTTATTTCGGTTGCGAGATCGAGAACGAGAGCCCCTTGTGAAGCTCTTGGATAGCTCGTCTAAGCGGTTGTGCCTCTCCGCCATTTGTTGCTCACTAATCCGTTTTAGCTCGTTTTTCATGGCGGTGAACATCAATGAGTAGTCAGTGGTCGGATGAGCTTGCTCCATGACTGTCGTTTGGTCCTGTAAAAGGTTAGTGAACAAGAAAATAGGACAAATATAATCTCAATTCACTCCCTTAGTGTTTTCACTCTCACTCATTTTTCCACTCAAAATACTCCAATGATCTTACAAAAAATTCCTTACCCGTCGGATTGGGCAGTCGAGAAATGCCGCAAAGATCCTACAATTGTCACCAAGCTTTTCCCCAAGAGTAATCAAGGAAACAAGATACGGATTTCCTTGGATTTTTCCACAACATACTCCAATGTATGTTGTTGGGCTAGTGCCAGCCAAAAGAGAAGCCCAATGGCTGGCCGGATTTCCTTCAAGTTTTTCCAAGCTTTACAAGGTCATAGTCACGGCTGCAAATTGCCTTAAGTCATTGTTTACATTCAGTTTTATGAATGAACAAATGTCCAAGAAGAATGAAGTGGGAAAAGGCAAGAATAATTTGGCCTTATTGCTGAGTAAAGAGGAGGAGTTGGCCATGTTCGCAAAAGTTGAAAGTGTGGACGTTTTGTTTGCTAACAAGCTAACATGTGTTGTGTTTAGTACCTCTTCTTTTGTGCAGATTAAACAAAGTCAAGTAGAGTTGGTCATGGCATGTTCCATTCCGAAGTCACTTGGACACTTTGCGAGTTTCCATGGAGTTTGTCTCCTAGGAGCTAAATCTCTTTGGTATCAATCCATGGAACAATCTCCATTCAAACCTGTCCGCGCCATGGGAGGAGTCATTCGAGCCCATTATTTTGACGAGAAGTATTGTAAAGCTATCCAAAATTTTCCAACTACGACTAAAGAGTTGCAGCCTGATTTCATGCTTGTTCCAACTGCGTGTTACGCGAATGCATGTGATTCGTATGGGGTGAATTTCACTTCATTCTTGCCGCTTATGTTGGGTGATGCCCGCAAGGGTGTCAATCAAGATCCGAGTGCTGTTCTTACCTCACTAGTTCGTGTTTCTATGGATGTGCAACACGGGTGGCTCAGTGTCCACCTCCAGAGTGGCAAGTTGTGCCGATTCAGTGCCTAGGGCTAAATTACACCACCTTGCACAACCAGGTTCGAGGCTTTTCTAGTTTCAATGAATATCGTTATGAAGTGCATGTGAATGTCCGGGTGCGAAGGCTAATTAGCGAGCTTTGGGTTGCAACCTGGAACGTTCACAAGCCTTATACACGTTCCTTCCTACCTTGGAGAATGTCCTTGTTTGAGAACCCCTTGAAGCTGACCAAGAGACATATGCACCGAATTATCTTAATCATAACATATGCAAGTATCATTCAATCTAAGAGGGCCAATATGTGGAGATTTGAGGTGTCATGCTACTATCTCTTGTTAGTATCATTCATCTCCATCCAGATTTGAGGACAAATCCTTCTCAAGAGGAGGGGACTGATGTGTGCACGAATAGCGAGATGGATGGCGGCCCTGACTCAAGGCTTTCATAGAGATATTGAAGGCTTGGAAGGATTTTAATCGAGTTATCTACACCATGACCCAAGTCCATGAAGAGTCAAGTGGGCCTCCCAAATGAGTTGGCCGAATAGGGCCTTAGGCCTTAGTAGTTATTTAGCAATTGATTAGTGTTTAAGTAAGAGCATGGGCCGGCCCATCTTGTCCCAAGACCATGGGCCGACTTTTCCCTTTCCTAGTTCCTTTAGGGTTTCAATCACTTTAGCCTATAAATAGGCTTGCTTTGTAAGGTTTTAGGTAGACGTTTTATCAATAAAGTTTGCATATTTTCGATTCTTCTTGAGAGAGAGATTCGACCCCTTTACTTGCTTTGGCAAGGGTTTTGAGCAGTCTTGCCTCCTGTCCTAGATTGTTCTACCGACCTATTCCCCTGGAGTATTCACCTTCATCAGAGTGTCGTCTACCGTCTTGAATCAAATCGTGTCGTCCGTTTGGTTCTAGATCCCGCAATTCCAAGCGTTGGACATCCTCGCTAGATCCTTGTGCAAACGTGCTACGTGTCTCGAAACAAGTTGATCGAGGAACATGATCCTCCTCTTGAGTGATACACGAGTGATGAGTACATACACGTGAGCTTGTGTGTCGTGAGGAATCTCCTTTTCTTTGCTAACCATTTTTGCAAGTCACGTAATCATGCCAAGGGGAGTTGCCTCTTACTCATACAGCCAAGAATTCTTGGAGAATGAGCCTCTCAAGAGGAGGGGTTCCAAGCGGCCTACTCCCAAGCACAGTTCCATGGAATCTAGTTCACAACGTGAGTTTCATTCACTCCGGGAGGAGATGCAACGCCACCGTGCTTTGTGTGTATATGAAAGGTATGGGGAAAATTCAGTCTAGTCCCTCGTTGATTGAAGAGCCATGTACGAATGAATTGCCACCGAGCCATGAACAAGAGCTAGCCAATAAAAATCCGAACTCAAGTGCAATGAATGAACAAATGTCCAAGAAGAATGAAGTGGGAAAAGGCAAGAATAATTTGGCCTTATTGCTGAGTAAAGAGGAGGAGTTGGCCATGTTCGCAAAAGTTGAAAGTGTGGACGTTTTGTTTGCTAACAAGCTAACATGTGTTTTGTTTAGCACCTCTTCTTTTGTACAGATTAAACAAAGTCAAGTAGAGTTGGTCATGGCATGTTCCATTCCGAAGTCACTTAGACACTTTGCGAGTTTCCATGGAGTTTGTCTCCTAGGAGCTAAATCTCTTTGGTATCAATCCATGGAACAATCTCCATTCAAACCTGTCCGCGCCATGGGAGGAGTCATTCGAGCCCATTATTTTGATGAGAAGTATTGTAAAGCTATCCAAAATTTTCCAACTACGACTAAAGAGTTGCAGCCTGATTTCATGCTTGTTCCAGCTGCGTGTTACGCGAATGCATGTGATTCGTATGGGGTGAATTTCACTTCATTCTTGCCGCTTATGTTGGGTGATGCCCGCAAGGGTGTCAATCAAGATCCGAGTGCTGTTCTTACCTCACTAGTTCGTGTTTCTATGGATGTGCAACACGGGTGGCTCAGTGTCCACCTCCAGAGTGGCAAGTTGTGCCGATTCAGTGCCTAGGGCTAAATTACACCACCTTGCACAACCAGGTTCGAGGCTTTTCTAGTTTCAATGAATATCGTTATGAAGTGCATGTGAATGTCCGGGTGCGAAGGCTAATTAGCGAGCTTTGGGTTGCAACCTGGAACGTTCACAAGCCTTATACACGTTCCTTCCTACCTTGGAGAATGTCCTTGTTTGAGAACCCCTTGAAGCTGACCAAGAGACATATGCACCGAATTATCTTAATCATAACATATGCAAGTATCATTCAATCTAAGAGGGCCAATATGTGGAGATTTGAGGTGTCATGCTACTATCTCTTGTTAGTATCATTCATCTCCATCCAGATTTGAGGACAAATCCTTCTCAAGAGGAGGGGACTGATGTGTGCACGAATAGCGAGATGGATGGCGGCCCTGACTCAAGGCTTTCATAGAGATATTGAAGGCTTGGAAGGAGACAATCAAGTTATCTACACCATGATCCAAGCCCATGAAGAGTCAAGTTATCTACACCATGATCCAAGCCATGAAGAGTCAAGTGGGCCTCCAAGTGAGTTGGCCGAATAGGGCCTTAAGCCTTAGTGTTAGGAGTCTTAAGTTTAGATTAGTCCTTTTGTTAGCCATGGATTCGGCCCACCTTTGTCTAAGGATGGCCGAACCACTAGGCCCTTTTTATTGAGTCCATGGGTCGGCCCACCTTGTCCAAAGAGTGGCCGACCCTCTAGCCTTGCGATATTAGGGTTTCATTAGTTTTGCCTATATAAAGGCTTGCTTTGTAAGAATAAAAGTAGACGTTTTATCAATCAAGTTTTGCATATTTTCGATTCTTCTTGAGAGAGAGATTCGACCCCTTTACTTGCTTTGGCAAGGGTTTTGAGCAGTCTTGCGTCCTGTCCAAGATTGTTCTACCGACCTATTCCCCTGGAGTATTCACCTTCATCGGAGTGTCGTCTACCGTCTTGAATCAAATCGTGTCGTCCGTTTGGTTCTAGATCCCGCAATTCCAAGCGCTGGACATCCTC
>NW_020863124.1:0-25527 GCF_003713205.1 Coffea eugenioides
TATGGAACCCTATTGGGGTCATATTTGGCATTAGTTTATGACTCGTTATCGAGTCTCATTGTACTTGTTTGCATGTTTTAGGGCGTGACGTTGGTGCACGACGTTCTTTTGACGGAAGTGCATGAAACCTCATTTGCAAGGTTGGTGAGTGTACTACTCACTTGTGTGTTACTATATGGCTTTGAATGTGAATTGCTTGAAGTGAATTGAATGTGAATTGATTGAAGTGAGAGCGTACTTTATCACTCTCACTTATTGTTTACTATGTTATTGGAATGTTATACGAAATGTTACATGAAATGAAAGTACATGGCTTGGTGTCATTTGGACGAGTATCCATCGACTACAATTGTTATCTTTGAGCTCAACCCCATTGGTAGTTGATTGAATCGAGCCGGCGAGGGCTTGGTCGTGCCAATTAATGATCCTTGGGGAAATGTTATATGGAATCTTGTAGTATGAGAGACTCTCGATTCCGGTATACTCGAGTAATACCAAAGTGCAAGTGTTTGGAGTTCGGGCCCAGTAGGGGTATGTTGGGTGGAAGGAATGGAAGTAAAGTGGGGTCTACGGTTGGTTACTTTTAAACATTGACGGAGAGTCAATGAACTTCGATTAAGAATGCAAATGCGGAAAAGGGCTCTTGAGAGCCGCCCGTATCCTTTTGTCACTACCATTAATGTGTGCCTTTGTTTACTTCTGATGATTTTGAATGAAAAGCTTGATGCTTATATGAACTTGGTTGTTTGAGTGGTATTATCTCACTGGGCAATTAGCTCACCCCGTTCCTTTTGTTTTCCTTACAGGAATCTGACTGCTTTTGGAATGACTTTTGATAATTGGTTGCCGAATGAACTAAATGAATATCTCTCTTGTATAGTTTATGAATTGAAACCCTAAATGTGCCTTTGGGGCCTTTTTCACTTTTATTTTGGCAACCGTACATGTATTAATTTTTGAGTAACTTTCCTATTCCATTTTGGCTTGTAAATGCTGAATTTGATGTTGTATATGTATCTTTGATGTTTGGTTGGGTTCTGACGGGTCGGTTACTATTCATAGCCGACTCCGGATTTCATTTTTTTTATTTTGGGTTATTTTACCATTGTGACTGGTTTACGCGCGTTATAAGTTCCGAAACGCAATAGATCGCTCTAACTGCACTGTTAGTCCTGGCGAGAGCTGGGCAGGCAGTCCGCTAACCCCTCTGGTTTGCCTTAGGGGAAGGTGGGGGTGTCACAGGTGGTATCAGAGCCTAGGTTTGAATTAGCCTGGGTGTAATATAAATGCTCGATTGGAGGGTTCATTGTTTATGGCCTTTAAGATTATTTATGGTTAATTGCTTTTGGTGTAGGATGGACGGATCTAGTGGACCGAGCGGTGACCCTGCAGGCGAGCGACCTCGTGGAGCGCTCCCAGTGATACCGTACCAGATACGGCCAGGAGGTGCCGTCGTGCGCTGGAGCCCGTCTAACCGTCTCCGACGGTGTGAGTGTCGACATAAGTATGCCTATCCTAACGCTCTCGTGTTTGCAGTGGACGCGGAGAGTAAGGAGTTGGCCGGAGAGAATGCTAGACTGGAGGTCGAGGTGACCCAACTTAGGGCGGCCAATGAGAGACAGGCCGAGCGCATTGAGGGTTTGAAGGACGATGTACTTGAGCCGGAGGATAGGGTTGATGACCTTTGCGCTCAGCTGAAGGAAGTCCAAGAGCGCGAGAGTAAACGAGCTCACAAGGTGAAGGTTCGAGCTGCATTGATCCTGAATCTTTGCGCGGACGTGGTTGAGGGCGTGAGTGACGAGGACTCTTGCGCGGGTCCTGAGGCTGGGGTTGGATCCACTCCGTTGGGTGGGTCTAATAGGTTGTCGTCGGTTTAGGACAGGACTTCTAGGGTTTGTTTTGGATAGTTTTGGTTTTGTATATAGGATGGATAGGGAGAAGGGCTTTAGCTAATCGTTTTGTACGTTTAGATTAGCTACGTTTATATTTCTTTTGTTGAGGCCATTCCCTTGGGGATTGTCCATGTTTGTACTCGACTTGACTGACTGTTAATATGTGTGCTGTTTGCCTTGCTTGGAATGTATATATTTGTTTGGAAAGGTTTTGAGTTTACTTACATACATTGTTTTATATTGGTTTAGTACCATTGCCTAGATTAAGTAAAAGTTTATGGAAGGAACACGTAGTGGACGGGGACGTGGGCGCGGAAATAGACAACCCACACCGGATAGGGGTACTGAAGAAACCTCTACTGGACCTAACCCTGACCCCAATGTGCAAATCGCTGCTGCTATGCAGCAAATGACTAACTTGCTGGCACAAGTAGTGCAGCAACAAGGCCAGAACCCAAATCCTAACCCCGGTGCAAATCGCTGCTGCTATGCAGCAAATGACTAACTTGCTGGCACAAGTAGTGCAGCAACAAGGCCAGAACCCAAATCCTAACCCCGGAAACCCTGGCAACCACATCGAGAGCGAAGATAGAGCTCTCGAACGTTTTCAAAAGTTTGCTCCACCCAAATTAATTGGGGGGCCAGATCCGGATGTTGCCGAGAGATGGCTCGAGAAGATGGTCGATATTTTTGCGGCCTTGCACTACACCGATGAACGGCAGGTGACTTTTGACGTATTCCAGTTAGAAGGGGCGGCCCGTTCCTGGTGGAACGTTATACGACAAAAATGGGAACGGGAACAAACGCCCAGGACTTGGGTGAATTTTATCAGGGAATTTAACGCGAAATTCTTCCCTCCTCTAGTTCAGGAGAGAAAGGAAGACGAGTTCATCCGACTCCGCCAAGGAACTCAATCGGTGGCGGAATACGAGAGCCAGTTCACTCGTTTGTCCAAATTTACACCTGAGTTGATCGTGACCGAGCAACGGCGGATTAGGCATTTCATTCAGGGCCTAAACGTCGAAATCCAAAAGGACCTCGCAGTGGCTCAAATCAATGCTTTTAGCGAGGTCGTAGAAAAGGCCCAAAGGGTAGAGAGTGCTCGATTGCAAGTCCGGAACTTCCAGGCTAAAAAGCGGGGCTTTCCTGGAAGCAGTTCTGGACAAGGGGATAAAGGTACTCCCTCCAAGTTCGGACGCGGAGCTGGAGGTGGACGACAGTCAGGTTCCGGCAGAGGGGCTCAGTCTAAGGGTGGCCCAGCCGGGAGAGGCCAAGGTGGAAACTTCCAAAAAGGTTCAGGTTCGGCGTCCCGTGGACCTTGCGGGTACTGCGGAAAGCCGAATCACTCTGAAGACAATTGTTGGAAGAAGGGAGGCAAATGTCTGCGTTGCGGAAGCGCAGACCACCAGCTTGCTACCTGCCCACTCTTAAAGCAAGACGGAAGGGGAACTCAAACCACGCCAAAGACTAATTCGGGGCAGAATAAGGGAAATGAGGCAAAACCTAAGGTGCCAGCGCGAGTATATTCATTAGAACCTCAACAGGTCCTAGATTCCTCTGAGGTCGTAGAAGGTACGATCCCTATTTTCCACCGTTTTGCCAAAGTTTTAATTGATCCTGGTGCCACTCATTCCTTTGTTAACCCTGATTTCATGTGTGGCATCGATATAAAACCTGCTAGTTTACCATACGACCTAGAAGTTAGTACACCTACGGGGAATCAACGTTTGGTTACTAGTATGATTTATAGGGATTGTGAAGTGTGGGTAGGAGAGAAGAGATTATTAGGGGACTTGATAAGCTTGGTCATTAAGGGGTATGATGTGATATTGGGTATGGATTGGCTAGCCAGGTACAATGCCCAACTGGATTGTTAAACAAAAGTGGTAGAATTCTGCATTCCTGGTAAGGCGACCTTAATGTTGGATATAAGGGGTCGGTTTGCCTCATCTGCTTTGATTTCGGGCATTCGGGCTAGGAAATTGCTAAGTAGAGGGGCGCAAGGATTTTTGGCCTTTTTGATTAACAACCCCACAGATAAAGTGAAGGTAGAGGATGTGGCCATAGTGAAGGAATTTCCGGACGTGTTTCCTGATGAGTTAGTAGCCTTACCTCCGGAAAGAGAAATTGAATTCAAAATAGACCTGCTACCAGGATCCTCACCTATCTCAAAAACACCATACCGAATGGCTCCTGCTGAGCTCAAGGAGCTAAAGTTACAATTACATGACCTTCTGGAGCGGGGATTCATTCAAGAGAGTGGGTCTCCTTGGGGAGCTCCTGTACTTTTTGTGAAGCAAAAGGATGGTGGGTTAAGGATATGTATCGATTATCAGGGCCTGAATAATATTACGGTGAAAAATAAGTATCCACTGCCCCACATAGATGAGTTGTTCAACCAGCTGCAAGGAGCAGTGGTCTTTTCAAAATTGGACCTCCGACAAGGGTATTACCAGTTATTAATCAGGAAGGAGGATATTTCGAAAACTGCCTTCAACTCGAGATATGGGCATTACGAGTTCGCAGTTATGCCTTTCGGACTGACCAATGCTCCTGTCGCCTTCATGGACCTAATGCATAGGGTTTTTAAGCCCTACCTGTATCGATTTGTAGTGGTCTTCATCGATGACATCCTGGTCTATTCCAAGACGCGTGAAGAGCATGAGCAGCACTTGAGGGTTGTTTTACAAACCCTAAGAGACCATCAACTGTACGCCAAGTTCAGCAAGTGCAAATTTTGGATGAAGAAAATTGCTTTCCTGGGGCACGTAATTTCTCAAGAGGGTATCTCAGTTGACCCGGCGAAAGTAGAGGCTGTGACTAATTGGAAGAGGCCAGAAATCCCACAGAGGTCTGCAGCTTTCTAGGACTGGCTGGATATTACCGGCGTTTCATCAAGGACTTTTCCAAACTAGCCGATCCTCTAATCGATTTGACGAAGAAACATGGTCGGTTCTTATGGAACGCCCGAAGTGAGACAAGTTTTCAAAAGTTAAAGAAAAGATTGACCATGGCTCCAGTTCTAGTTTTACCTAACGGAGGTGACGGGTTTGTCATGTATACCGATGCGTCACGAGAAGGTCTGGGTTGTGTACTAACGCAGAACCGTAATGTGATCTCTTTTTGCCTCTAGGAAGTTGAAACCTCACGAGCAAAATTATCCGACGCATGATCTGGAGCTAGCTGCTGTTGTTTTCGCTCTTAAAAAGTGGAGACACTACCTATATGGGATAACCTTCGAGGTTTACTCCGATCACAAAAGTTTGAGGTATCTTTTCTCACAGAAAGAATTGAACATGAGGCAGCTACGGTGGATGGAATTTCTGGAGGATTACGATTGTACTATCAACTACCATCCAGGAAAGGCGAACGTAGTGGCCGATGCTTTGAGTCGCAAGGCGCAAGTAGCAGGATTAATGATTAAAGAGTGGAATTTGCTCGAGTCGGTTTGCGAGTGGAAACCCTGCCTTGGGAGCCATAAGGTGATTTTTGGTAATATTAAAGTGACTTCCCCCTTCTTGGAAAGGATTAAAGAAGCTCAAAAGGAAGATGCACTGGTGCAGAAATGGGGAGAGAAAGTGGGAAAATGAGAAACCACTGATTTCAATTTTGGTCCTGAGGGTATTTTAAAATACCGAAACCGAATAGTGGTGCCGAAGGATGAATCGTTGAAAACGGAGATTCTAGAGGAAGCTCATCGATCCAAGTATACAATCCATCCGGGTAGTAGTAAGATGTATCAAGACCTGAAAGGAAATTATTGGTGGGACAATATGAAGAAGGAAATTGCTCTGTACGTGCAAAAATGTCTCGTTTGCCAACAAGTTAAAGCAGAGCATCAAAAACCATCGGGCTTGTTACAACCCCTTGAGATACCTGAATGGAAGTGGGAAAACATCACCATGGACTTCGTTTCAGGTTTGCCGCGAACGCAGCGAGGACACGATGCCGTTTGGGTGATCGTCGATCGATTAACCAAGTCGGCCCATTTCTTGCCGGTGAACATGAAGTATTCCATGGATAAGTTGGCTCAACTGTACATGGACGAGATTGTAAAGCTACACGGTGTTCCGGTGAGCATCGTCTCTGATCGAGATCCACGTTTCGTATCTCGGTTTTGGCAAAAGTTCCAGGAGACTCTAGGGACGAAACTCAACTTGAGCACAACCTATCACCCTCAGACGGATGGACAATCGGAACGAACCATTCAAACTCTCGAGGACATGCTACGAACTTGCATTCTGGATTTTGAAGGCAACTGGGGTCAACACATGACCTTAGTAGAGTTTGCGTACAACAATAGCTACCATTCGTCGATTCAAATGGCTCCATATGAAGCACTATATGGACGAAAATGCCGATCACCAATTTACTGGGATGAAGTTGGCGAGAGGAATGCATTAGATCCAACCACTATTCCATGGATGGAGGAAGCTCGAGAAAAGGTCAAGGTGATACGGCAACGACTCCAAACAGCTCAAAGCCGACAAAAGAGCTACGCAGACAATCGAAGAAAAGACTTGGAGTTCGAGGTTGGAGACCATGTATTTCTTAAAGTAACACCTTTACGAAGTGTCACCGCGGTTCGTTGGACCCTACAAGATTCTCCAAAGAATAGGAGCGGTAGCGTATCGATTAGAGCTGCCGTCCAGTCTCTCTCGAATTCACGACGTTTTCCACGTCTCGATGCTAAAGAAGTACTATCCTGACCCCTCCCATATCTTACAACCCGAGGAGATCGACGTGGACGAATCGCTTGCTTACGAAGAAAAACCTGTCCAAGTACTTGACCGGAAAGTCAAGGAGCTCAGAAACAAGCAGATTCCGTTAGTGAAGATACTGTGGAGAAACCATGGGGTAGAGGAAGCTACCTGGGAAGTGGAAGAGGAGATGCGAACGAAGTACCCTAACCTTTTCGTGAGTTAAGGTGAGAAATTTCGAGGATGAAATTCTTTTAAGGGGGAGAGAGTGTGAGAACCCGTAATTTGTTATTTTCTAGGTTTTAGGATTTTCCATGGCTTGTTTTCTGCATTTTCGTGATTAGAAACATTTCTAGATAATTTTAAGGAGCAGATATAAGTTTTAGATGATTTTTCTAGTATCAAATAGATTTTTAGAAATTAAGAGCGTATACCGGACGTGAGACCCACTAGTGCGAAAAGTTCGGAAAAATTCAGTCAATTAGGTTACGTTTTGGATACTGGAATTAATTTATCGGGTGTTAAGAGATAAGTAGAGGATGCTAAATGGATTGGTGTGAGAGGGAACCAAGAGATAGAGATGCATTTAAAGGGTGACAAGTGTCACCATAGGAGTGGTTTGACCTTTTTGAATACTATTCACCCTTTTACCAATTTGGTTAAAATAACTTAAATTTGACCAAAAATCACTCCAAAATTCACTCCTTAAAGCCGGCTCTCTCTCTCAAGAAAGGAAGAAAGAGACTCTTCAAGTTTTGCTTCCATTTAGCTCAAATCCATCCAACCAACCATTGAAACTTGCAATTTCTCCATAAAACCTCTTCAATTAGTGTTAGTGAGTTGATTTGTGGAGTTAGTTGGAAAGCTAAGAGGACCTATTGCTCCCTCTCTCTTGTTTCTAAGGTAAGTTGAGAAGAACCATTCTCCTCCCTCTAATGATGCTTAATTTGTGATTAGTGGTAGTATAAGGTGCAATATTATGGGTTATTTCTTGATTTGTGGTTGAAGTGATGAAGTTTTATTATTTTTGGGGATTTTTCTGTTTTAATATGAATATGATTGTGTGGCTATCTATGATGATTGGAAACGGTATATAATGACTCTAGGAGGTGGAAAAAGTGGGTAATTACAACCAATTTCTGTTTTGGAAGAAATTTTGAAAAGTTAGGGTTTGGTTAGGGAACATTCTGCCCGAATTTATAGCTCCTATTTAGAGGCCGAATTGTCCTTGGCTTAAAACATCAAAGTTTTAGGAAATGACATTTTAGAGGTACCTACAAAATTTCAGGTCAATCGGAGTAGCGTAGAATGAGAAAAGTCGAAATTTCCCTTGCTGTTCTGGTTTTATCCGAATGTAAGAATTGCGCCTGTAATTGGTTTTTTTGGCTGGAATTGCTTAAGAATTGGTTGTTGAGGTCTTCTGATGAAATGTATCCCTGTTTCTTAGCTTTGAGCTGGTTTTGGAATTTCTGGATTTGGACTTGGATAGCCTGATTTATGATGTTTCCGCTAGAATGCATTCTGTGAATCTGTTTTTGTTATTCTAGTGTAGTATCTTGCATTTTTTACCTGGTTTCACTCAAAACTGGGTTGAGTGACCTTCTGTAATGTTGTAGCCGTGTCTTTTAGCTTCGAAACGGTGGGTCTTGTACCTTCATCCGGTAATCGTAGTGCCTTGGGTACCATTACCGTAAAAAGAGGTCAAAAACTATTTTTTTCAGGGCAAAGCTAAATCCATTTCCGGATTTTCTGGTTTTCTCTAATGCTTGTATATGCTTATGGAACCCTATTGGGGTCGTATTTGGCATTGGTTTATGACTCGTTATCGAGTCTCATTGTACTTGTTTGCATGTTTTAGGGCTTGACGTTGGTGCACGACGTTCTTTTGACGGAAGTGCATGAAACCTCATTTGCAAGCTTGGTGAGTGTACTACTCACTTGTGTGTTACTATATGGCTTTGAATGTGAATTGCTTGAAGTGAATTGAATGTGAATTGATTGAAGTGAGAGCGTACTTTATCACTCTTACTTAATGTTTACCATGTTATTGGAATGTTATACGACATGTTACATGAAATGAAAGTACATGGCTTGGTGTCGTTTGGACGAGTATCCAACGACTACAATTGTTATCTTTGAGCTCAACCCCATTGGTAGTTGATTGAATCGAGCCGGCGAGGGCTTGGTCGTGCCAATTAATGATCCTTGGGGAAATGTTATATGGAATCTTGTAGTATGAGAGACTCTTGATTCCGGTATACTCGAGTAATACCAAAGTGCAAGTGTTTGGAGTTCGGGCCCGGTAGGGGTATGTTGGGTGGAAGGAATGGAAGTAAAGTGGGGTCTACGGTTGGTTACTTTTAAACATTGACGGAGAGTCAATGAACTTCGATCAAGAATGCAAATGCGGAAAAGGGCTCTTGAGAGCCGCCCGTATCCTTTTGTCACTACCATTAATGTGTGCCTTTGTTTACTTCTGATGATTTTGAATGAAAAGCTTGATGCTTATATGAACTTGGTTGTTTGAGTGGTACTATCTCACTGGGCAATTAGCTCACCCCGTTCCTTTTGTTTTCCTTACAGGAATCTGACTGCTTTTGGAATGACTTTTGATAATTGGTTGCCGAATGAACTAAATGAATATCTCTCTTGTATAGTTTATGAATTGAAACCCTAAATGTGCCTTTGGGGCCGTTTTCACTTTTATTTTGGCAACCGTACATGTATTAATTTTTGAGTAACTTTCCTATTCCATTTTGGCTTGTAAACGCTGAATTAGATGTTGTATATGTATCTTTGATGTTTGGTTGGGTTCTGACGGGTCGGTTACTATTCATAGCCGACTCCGGATTTCATTTTTTTTATTTTGGGTTATTTTGCCATTGTGACTGGTTTACGCGCGTTATAAGTTCCGAAACGCAATAGATCGCTCTAACTGCACTGTTAGTCCTGGCGAGAGCTGGGCAGGCAGTCCGCTAACCCCTCTGGTTCGCCTTAGGGGAAGGTGGGGGTGTCACAGGTGGTATCAGAGCCTAGGTTTGAATTAGCCTGGGTGTAATATAAATGCTCGATTGGAGGGTTCATTGTTTATGGCCTTTAAGATTATTTATGGTTAATTGCTTTTGGTGTAGGATGGACGGATCTAGTGGACCGAGCGGTGACCCTGCAGGCGAGCGACCTCGTGGAGCGCTCCCAGTGATACCGTACCAGATACGGCCAGGAGGTGCCGTCGTGCGCTGGAGCCCGTCTAACCGTCTCCGACGGTGTGAGTGTCGACATAAGTATGCCTATCCTAACGCTCTCGTGTTTGCAGTGGACGCGGAGCGTAAGGAGTTGGCCGGAGAGAATGCTAGACTGGAGGCCGAGGTGACCCAACTTAGGGCGGCCAATGAGAGACAAGGCCGAGCGCATTGAGGGTTTGAAGGACGATGTACTTGAGGCGGAGGATAGGGTTGATGACCTTTGCGCTCAGCTGAAGGAAGTCCAAGAGCGCGAGAGTAAGCGAGCTCGCAAGGTGAAGGTTCGAGCTGCATCGATCCTGAATCTTTGCGCGGACGTGGTTGAGGGCGTGAGTGACGAGGACTCTTGCGCGGGTCCTGAGGCTAGGGTTGGATCCACTCCGTCGGGTGGGTCTAATAGCTCATCGTCGGTTTAGGACAGGACTTCTAGGGTTTGTTTTGGATAGTTTTGGTTTTATATATAGGATGGATAGGGAGAAGGGCCTTAGCTAATCGTTTTGTACGTTTAGATTAGCTACGTGTATATTTCTTTTGTTGAGGCCATTCCCTTGGGGATTGTCCATGTTTGTACTCGACTTGACTGATTGTTAATATGTGTGCTGTTTGCCTTGCTTGGAATGTATATATTTGTTTGGAAAGGTTTTGAGTTTACTTACATACATTGTTTTATATTGGTTTAGTACCATTGCCTAGATCAAGTAAAAGTTTATGGAAGGAACACGTAGTGGACGGGGACGTGGGCGCGGATATAGACAACCCACACCGGATAGGGGTACTGGGGAAACCTCTACTGGACCTAACCCTGACCCCAATGTACAAATCGCTGCTGCTATGCAGCAAATGACTAACTTGCTGGCACAAGTGGTGCAGCAACAGGGCCAGAACCCAAACCTTAACCCCGAAAACCCTGGCAACCACATCGAGAGCGAAGACAGAGCTTTCGAACGTTTTCAAAAGTTTGCTCCACCCAAATTCATTGGGGGGCCAGATCCGGATGTTGCCGAGAGATGGCTCGAGAAGATGGTCGATATTTTTGCGGCCTTGCACTACACCGATGAACGGCAGGTGACTTTTTCCGTATTCCAGTTAGAAGGGACGGCCCGTTCCTGGTGGAACGTCATACGACAAAAATGGGAACGGGAACAAATGCCCAGGACTTGGGTGAATTTTATCAGGGAATTTAACGCGAAATTCTTCCCTCCTCTAGTTCAGGAGAGAAAGGAAGACGAGTTCATCCTGTGAGAACCCGTATTTTTCCCATTTTCTAGGTTTTATTATTTTCCGTGGCTTGTTTTCTGCATTTTCGTGATTAGGAAAAATTTCTAGATACTTTTAAGGAGCAGATATAAGTTTTAGATGATTTTTCTAGTATCGAATGGATTTTGAGAAATTAAGAGCGTATACCGGACGTGGGACCCACTAGTGCGAAAAGTTCGAAAAAATTCGGCCAACTAGGTTAAGTTTTGAATACTGGATTTAATTTACCGGGTGTTAAGAGATAATTAGAGGAAGCTATTTGGATTGATGTGAGAGGGAACAAAGTGATAGACTTGCATTAAATAAGTGACAAGTGTCACTTGGCTATTGGTTGGACCATTTGACTACTATTGCATGTGTTACCAATTGACTTAAATATCTTAAAAATTCACCAAAAATCCCTCATTCTTCTCTTCCTCTTGGCCGAATCTCTTAAGCACGGAAAGAAAGAAAACCTCTTCAATTTCTTGATTCCATCTTGCTCCAAATCACTAAACCAACCATTTAAACTTGTCTTTGTTCCATAAAACATCTTCAAGTAGTGTTTGTGGGTTGTTGTGTGAAGTTTTTTTGGAAGGTTAAGGTGACCAATTGCTCTCTCTCTCTTGTTTTTAAGGTGAGTTGTGAAGAACCACCCTCCTTCTTGAATTGATGCTTAAATCATGCTTAGTGGTAGTATGAGATGCAAGTTTATGGATTATTTCTTGATTTGTGGTTGAAATGATGAAGTTTTATAATTTTTGGGGATTTTTCTGTTTTCATATGGATATGATTATGTGGTCAAGTATGGTGATTGGAAATGATGTATAATGACTCTAGGAGGTGGAAAAAGTGATTAATTGCAACCAATTTTTGGTTTGGAAGAAATTTCAGAAAATTAGGGTTCTTGTGGGAGCATTCTGCCCGAATTTTTAGGTCCTAGTTAGAGGCCGAATTGGCCTTGTCTTAAAACATGAAAGTTGTAGGTAATGACATTTTAGAGGTGCCTAAAAAATTTCAGGTCAATCGGAGTTGTTTAGAATGAGAAAAGTCGAAATTACTATTGCTATTCTGGTTTTACCCGAATGTAAGAACTGCGCCTGTAATTGGTTGTTTTGGCTGGAATTGCTTCCGAATTGGTGGTTGAGGCCTTCTGATGAAATTTAACCCTGTTTCTTATATTTCCGTTGGTTTTTTAATTTCTGGATTTGGACTTAGGAAGGCTGAGTTATGATGTTTCCGCTAGAATGCGTTTTGGTGAATCTGTTTTACGTTTTTGATGTAGTATCTTGCATTTTTGACCTGTTTGCACTCAAAACAGGGTTGAGTGACCTTCTGTGATGTTGTACCCCTGTCTTTTAGCTTCGAAATGGTGGGTCTTTCACCCTCATCCGATAATCGTAGTGAAATTGGTGCCATTACCGCAAAATGAGGACAAAAACTGTTTTTTTTCAGGGCCAAAGCTAATTGCATTTTCGAAATTTCTGGTTTCCTCTAATGTTTGTATATGCTTAGGGAACCCTGTTTTGGTAGTATGTAGAATTGGTTTATGACTTATAATCGAGTCTTCTTGTATTTATTTGACTAGTTAGGGCTTGACTTCCATATCCGGTCATTTCCTAGCTAAATTTGGTACTTGAATGCCATTAAGCCTAGTGAACGGCTTTTGGGAATAAGATTATTTTGTACGAGATGTTGGGACTGATTTGAGAACATCATGAAGCCATGATGGCTAGAAAATAGGTAAAAACAAGGGATATGCTGCCGAAATTTTTCTTGAAGGCTAGTTGGATTTACTTGTGATTTGAGCGAAGGGCTTTTGGGTTGTTTGAGCCTAGGTCTTCATGTTACCTTTTCGTTACCAAAAATCATGTTTTTCACCCTTGCTTAAGTAATTATTTGGCGAGGCATACGACTGGTAGTCGAGCCTCACATGTGCATTCTGTATACTCGATTTTGAAAGTGGAACCTTCAATTGTTTTCCTTGGATTATTTTAGGGTTTCTTGGTGATTAAAGCTCTCTTTTGGGAGGTATCTGCACTGACCTTGGTGAGTACTACTCACTTGTATGTTACTATATGGCTTTGAATGTAAATTGCTTGAAGTGAATTGAATGTGACTTGATTGAAGTGAAAGTGTACTTTATCACTCTCACTTATATGCCTTATATCATTGTTGTCATGTTATTGGAATGTTACATGAAATGAAATGAAAGTGAAGTGATTGGACGAGTATCCAACGACTACAAATGTTATCATTGAGCTCAACCCCATTGGTAGTTGATTGAATCGAGCCGGCGAGGGCTTGGTCGTGCCAATTAATGAACCTTGGGTAAAGTTATATGGAATCTTGTAGTATGCGAGACTCTCGATTCCGGTATACTCGAGTAATACCAAAGTGCAAGTGTTTGGATTTCGGGCCCGGTAGGGGGATGTTAGGTGGAAGGAGTGGAAGTAAAGTGGAGTCTACGGTTGGTTACTTTTGAACATTGACGGAGAGTCAATGACGTCCGATCAAGAAATGCAAACGAGGAAAGGGCTCTTGAGAGCCATCCGTATCCTTTTATCACCATATTTGACGTGTACCTTTGCTTATTTTACTATATTGAATGAAAGTTTGATGCTTATATGCACTGGGTTGCGTAAGTGATAGTATCTCACTGGGCAATTAGCTCACACCGTTCCTTTTGTTTTCCTTACAGGAATATGACTCTTTTGGAATGAATCTTGATAGATGGTTGCCGAATGAACTAGATGTATATTTTTTTTGTATTGTATATGAAGTGAAACCCTAAATGTATTTTTAGGGCCGTTTTCACTTTCAATTTGGCAAACCGTGTATATATTCACTTTTGACAACTTTTGTATGTCACTTTGGATTGTATTTGCTAAAGTTCAAGATGTGAATGTTTGTTCGATATTTAGTTACGTTCTGACGGGTCGATTACTATTCATGGCCGACTCCGAATTTCATTTTTTTTTATTTTGATTATTTTGCCCTTTTGCCGTGTTTACGCGCGTTATAAGTTCCGGAACGCAATAGATCGCTCGAAACTGCACCGTTAGTCCTGGCGAGAGCTGGGCAGGCAGTCCGTTAACCCCTTTGGTTCGCCTTAGGGGAAGGTGGGGCTGTCACACATCCGACTCCGCCAAGGAACTCAATCGGTGGCGGAATACGAGAGCCAGTTCACCCGTTTGTCCAAATTTGCGCCTGAGTTGATCATGACCGAGCAATGGCGGATTAGGCGTTTCATTCAGGGCCTAAACGTCGAAATCCAAAAGGACCTCGCAGTGGCTCAAATCAATGCTTTTAGCGAGGTCGTAGAAAAGGCCCAAAGGCTAGAGAGTGCTCGATTGCAAGTCCGGAACTTCCAGGCTAAAAAGCGGGGCTTTCCTGGAAGCAGTTCTGGACAAGGGGATAAAGGTACTCCCTCCAAGTTCGGACGCGGAGCTGGAGGTGGACGACAGTCAGGTTCCGGCAGAGGGGCTCAGTCTGGGGGTGGCCCAGCCGGGAGAGGCCAAGGTGGAAACTTCCAAAAAGGTTCAGGTTCGGCGTCCCGTGGACCTTGCGGGTACTGCGGAAAGCCGAATCACTCTGAAGACAATTGCTGGAAGAAGGGAGGTAAATGTCTGTGTTGCGGAAGCGCAGACCACCAGCTTGCAATTTCCCACTCTTAAAGAAAGACGGAAGGGGAACTCAAACCACGCCAAAGACTAATTCGGGGCTGAATAAGGGAAATGAGGTGAAACCTAAGGTGCCAGCTCGAGTATATTCATTAGAACCTCAACAGGTCCCAGATTCCTCTGAGGTCGTAGAAGGTACGATCCCTATTTTCCACCGTTTTGCCAAAGTTGTAATTGATCCTGGTGCCACTCATTCCTTTGTTAACCCTGATTTCATGTGTGGCATTGATATAAAACCTGCTAGTTTACCATACGACCTAGAAGTTAGTACACCTACGGGGAATCAACGTTTGGTTACTAGTATGGTTTATAGGGATTGTGAAGTGTGGGTAGGAGAGAAAAGATTGTTAGGGGATTTGATAAGTCTGGTCATTAAGGGGTATGATGTGATTTTGGGTATGGATTGGCTAGCCAAGTATAATGCCCAACTGGACTGTAAAACAAAAGTGGTAGAGTTCCGCATCCCTGGTGAGGCAACCATAAGATTGGATATAAGGGGTAGGTTAGCCTCATCCGCTTTGATTCTGGGCATTCGGGCTAGGAAATTGCTAAGTCGATGGGCGCAAGGATTTTTGGCCTTTTTTATTAACACCCCCACAGATAAGTTGAAAGTGGAGGATGTGCCCATAGTGAAGGAATTTCCGGACGTGTTTCCTGATGAGTTGGTAGCTTTGCCTCCGGAAAGAGAAATTGAGTTCAAAATAGACCTGTTACCGGGATCCTCACCTATCTCAAAAACACCATATCGAATGGCTCCTGCGGAGCTCAAGGAGCTAAAGTTACAATTACAGGACCTTCTGGAGCGGGGATTCATTCAAGAGAGTGGGTCTCCTTGGGGAGCTCATGTACTTTTTGTGAAGAAAAATGATGGTGGGTTGAGGATGTGTATTGATTATCGGGGCCTGAATAATATTACAATTAAAAATAAGTATCCACTGCCCCACATCGATGAGTTGTTTGACCAGTTGCAAGGAGCGGTGGTTTTCTCGAAACTAGACCTCCGCCAAGGGTATTACCAGTTATTAATCAGAAAGGAGGATATTCCGAAGACCGCCTTCAACTCGAGATATGGGCATTACGACTTCGCAGTTATGCCCTTCGGACTGACAAATGCTCCTGCCGCCTTCATGGACCAAATGCATAGGGTTTTTAAATCCTACCTGGATCGCTTTGTAGTGGTCTTCATCGATGACATCCTGGTTTATTCCAAGACCCGTGAAGAGCATGAGCAGCACTTGAGGATTGTCTTACAAATCCTAAGAGACCATCAACTGTACGCCAAATTCAGCAAGTGCGAATTTTGGCTGGAGAAAATTACTTTTCTGGGGTACGTAATTTCTCAAGAAGGTATTTCAGTTGACCCGGCGAAAGTAAAAGCTGTGACTAATTGGAAGAGGCCAGAAAATCCCACAGAGGTCCGCAGCTTTCTAGGACTGGCTGGATATTACCGGCGTTTCATCAAGGACTTTTCCAAACTAGCCGGTCCTCTAACTGACCTGACGAAGAAACATGGTCGGTTCTTATGGAACGCCCGAAGTGAGACAAGTTTTCATGAGTTAAAAAGAGATTGACCATGGCTCCAGTTCTCGTCTTGCCAAATGGAGGTGACGGATTTGCCTTGTATACGGACGCGTCACGAGAAGGCTTGGGTTGTGTACTAATGCAGAACCGTAATGTGATTTCTTTTCCCTCTAGGAAGTTGAAACCTCACGAGCAAAATTACCCGACGCATGATCTGGAGCTAGCTGCCGTTGTTTTCGCTCTTAAAAAATGGAGACACTACCTATATGGGGTAACTTTCGAAGTTTACTCCGATCACAAAAGTCTGAGGTATCTTTTCTCACAGAAGGAATTGAACATGAGGCAACGGCGGTGGATGGAATTTCTGGAGGATTACGATTGTACCATCAACTACCATCCAGGAAAGGCGAATGTAGTGGCCGATGCTTTGAGTCGCAAGGCACAAGTAGCAAGTTTAATGATTGAAGAGTGGAATTTGCTTGAGTCGGTTTGCGAGTGGAAACCCTGCCTTGGGAGCCATAAGGTGATTTTTGGCAATCTTAAAGTGACTTCCACCTTCTTGGAAAGGATTAAAGAAGCTCAAAAGGAAGATTCACTAGTGCAGAAGTGGGGAGAGAAAGTGGGAAAAGGAGAAACCACTGATTTCAATTTTGGTCATGAGGGTATTTTAAAATACCGAAACCGAATCGTGGTGCCGAAGGATGAATCATTGAAAACGGAGATTCTAGAGGAAGCTTATCGATCCAAGTATACAATCTATCCGAGTAGTAGTAAGATGTATCAAGACCTGAAAGGAACCTATTGGTGGGACAATATGAAGAAGGAAATCGCTCGGTACGTGCAAAAATGTCTCATTTGCCAACAAGTTAAAGCAGAGCATCAAAAACCATCGGGCTTGTTACAACCCCTTGAGATACCTGAATGGAAGTGGGAAAACATCACCATGGATTTCGTCTCAGGTTTGGGTGATCGTCGATCGATTAACCAAGTCGGCCCATTTCTTGCCGGTGAACATGAAGTATTCCAGGACAAGTTGGCTCAACTGTACATGGACGAGATCGTAAGGTTACACGGCGTTCCAGTCAGTATCGTCTCCGATCGAGATCCACGGTTCGTATCTCGGTTTTGGCAGAAGTTCCAAGAAACCCTGGGGACGAAACTCAACTTGAGCACGACCTATCACCCTCAGACGGATGGACAATCGGAACGAACCATTCAAACTCTCGAGGACATGCTACGAACTTGCATTCTGGATTTTGGGGGCAACTGGGGTCAACACATGACCTTAGTAGAGTTTGCGTACAACAATAGCTACCATTCGTCGATTCAAATGGCTCCATATGAAGCACTATATGGACGAAAATGCCGATCACCAATTTACTGTGATGAAGTTGGCGAGAGGAATGCATTAGATCCAACCACTATTCCATGGATGGAGGAAGCTCGAGAAAAGGTCAAGGTGATACGGCAACGACTCCAAACAGCTCAAAGCCGACAAAAGAACTACGCAGACAATCGAAGAAAAGACTTGGAGTTCGAGGTTGGAGACCATGTATTTCTTAAAGTCACACCTTTACGAAGTGTCACAGCGGGCAAAAGAAAGAAGCTCCAACCGCGGGCAAAAGAAAGAAGCAATTCCAGTCAAAATGGCCAATTACAAGTGCAGTTTTCGCATTCTGATCAACCCAGAACAGCAACAGTAAAATCGACATATCTCACTCTACACCACTCCAAATGACCTGAAATTTTGCAGGCACCTCTAAATTATCATTCCATACAACTTTCATGATGACCACTCAGTCCAGTTCTCACCCTAACTAGGTCATATTTACCAAAACAACCCCAGATTTTCTAGTTCGAAGCTCACTGTGGCAGTTCTGATTCATTCAGTCATAACTCAGCACACACAACTCCAAATCAAGTAATTCCAAAGCCATTTAAAAGCTAAGATACAAGGCTAGAATTCGTAAGAAGACATCAACAACCAAATCAGTAGTATTCCCAGTCAAACTAACCAATTACCAAAGCTGATTTCCAGGTTCGGACAGAAACAGGGCAGCAGGGGTATTTTGGTCCTTTCACAGGCTGCCGAACTCGGATTGAGCTGAAATTTTGCAGGAAACTATAAAACATCATTCTATACAACTTTCATGTTTTGTGCTAAGGCCAATTCGGCCTCTAACTATGATGAACAGTGCCAGGCAGAATTGGGGAAATTCAAAACCCTAATCTGGAATTTCATGCATTCAAGTGCTAATCCTCCATAAAATCACATCTTTAACCAATACAAACCATTAATTTGACATTAGCAAGACCAAAGAAGGAATTCATAAGTCACTCACCTTGAAACCTCAAGAAAGGAAGCAACTTAGCACCATTTTCTTCCAAACCACTTCACAACCAACCTCACAACCACTAAACTAAGGGTTTTTATGGAGAAATTGGAAGTTTAAACGGTTGATTTGCTAGATTTGAGCAAGAAATTGAAGAAACAAGTTGAGAGCTTTCTTTTCTTTTCTTGGAGAGAGAGAGAGTAGGCCAAGACAATAAAATGGAAAGAAATTGGGTCAAAATTTGGTTTACTAAAGGTTAACACAAGTCCAAGTCAAAGTCAAGGTCCAATGGTTTTGTGACAAATGGTCCTTTAGGGTTTTAATCTTATCTTTTTGTCTCTCCAATACAAATATCTTAACACCTTGTAAAATAATATCACTTAATACAAAATTCCAACAAGTTGTCAAAAAATAATGCATTTACCGCACTTGCGGGTCCCACGTCCAAAATACGCTTTTAATTTCTCAAAAACTAATCGATACTAGAAAAATCATTTTAAAACTATTTTTGCTCATAAACTTTATCTGGGGAATTTTTCTAATCAAGAAAATGTAGAAAAGGCGGGCGTTAAAAAAATAAACCCTAGAAAATTAAAAAAATTTCCGGGTTCTCAAACTCATTTTTTTCGGGGCGTCACAATCTCCTCTCCTTAAAAGAATGTCGTCCTCGACATTCCCTCTTGTACCAATCAAGTCAAGACATCTCGCACAAATCTCTCAAGAGTCAAATCAAACCCACAGTCCGGCATCCTAAACTTCAAGCCTAGGATACACTACAGAGATCTGAAGCCTAAGCTCTGATACCAACTGTGACAGCCCCACCTCCCCCTAAGGCGAACCAGAGGGTTCGGCGGGCCGCCTGCACAGCTCTCGCCGGGACTCAGTCGTTCACTACAGTCCTCAATTTACAATATAAAATCAAATATACATCAACTGGTCCACAAACACACATCCGTCTCCAATAATTACATGTCACAAATGCAGCGGAAACTAATCCCAAATATACATAAAATAATTCCAAATCCAAAATTGTACAAAGTTTAGGCCATCCATTCACGTGTATAAGCACAACAAGTCCTTCTTTCGCCACGAGCCCTGTGGAGGGGAATAAAATAGTTTTTGGGGTGAGCTAAAAGCTCAGCGAGTAACCAGAAAATCATTAATCAAATCGGTTTCACAATAGTTCATTTCAATGATGTCATATAGCAATGATGTCGTAAATCAAATGATAAATCCGGAAACCACTACAACATTTGCAAAACAGTAAATATGGATTAGCAATAATTCAAGAAACATTTACAATGGAAAGCGATGGTAACATTCATGAAAGGATACATTCATTCTCCTGACATTTCCTCGCTCATTTGGTCATTCATTTCATTTCATTCACCCCGTCCCTGGCTTTTGGCCAGGCTCCACCAACCTACATAGGTAATACTCGAGTATACCAAACGTTCACCCAAGTTCCTAATCGCCTGACCGAGTCCGCTTCTGGCTCAAGACGACCGGTAACAAGGGGCAATGGCCAGTTCAGCCCAAAAGGCTTACATTCATGCGCAAGTAACATTTCAATTGAAAATTTCACATTTATCGAGGTCGAGTGCGATAAAGTACACACTCGCCTCGAAAACTCGTTTTGGAAATCATTATAAGCGCTTAACACGTTCAACCAAAATACAAGTCATGAAGTCAAGAAATATAGCAAACAAGGCACACTCACATGCCAGCACGCATGATATGCAAGAAAATATTTCAAAAGTAACTTTGGAAACAGTTCAAAAGTATATAAGGTAAGAAACGGTTCATAAATAACTTTAGAAGTAGTTTGAGGTCACTCACCTCCATGGCTCAGAAATCATCCATCATATAACATTGCCTTGCTCAAATCCAAGTCTTAGATCACAAACTCAATGCAAACAAGTCCTTTAAAACTTCGGACAGCACTTCCCCTGAATTTGCTTACTTTCCCAGCCATCATGGCTTCATTATTTCTTCAGCCAGTCCCAAAGGTACACACACAACAACAAGTTCATCTAATAGCTATTCAACAAGCTCCAAGTAGTACTAGTACAAGTCAAGCTAGGAAAAAGTCCGGAAATGAAGGTTAAGCTCAAAACCAGAAAAACAGTTTTGACGTCATTTTGCGGTAATGGTACCAAAGGCGCTACGATTGTCGGATGAAGGTAAAAGATACACCGTTTCAAAGCTAGGAGATAGGGCTACAACATTACAGAAGGTCACTCAACCCAGTTTTGAGTGCAAACAGGTCAAAAATGCAGAATACCAACCCAGAACTGTAATTGCAGGTTTACAAATCACACCATGCTGTAATTAGTCCAACTCAGTTTATACAGGTCCAAATGCATTGATTCCAAAGGCATGCGGTAGATAAGACCTCAAGATACATTTCATAAGAAGACACCAACATCCAAGTCCAAAGCAATTCCAGTCAAAATGGCCAATTACAAGTGCTGTTTTCACATTCTGATCAACCCAGAACAGCAACAGTAAAATCGACATATCTCACTCTACACCACTCCAAATGACCTGAACTTTTGCAGGCACCTCTAAATTATCATTCCATACAACTTTCATGAAGACCACTCAGTCCAGTTCTCACCCTAACTAGGTCATATTTACCAAAACAACCCCAGATTTTCTAGTTCGAAGCTCACTGTGGCAGTTCTGATTCATTCAGTCATAACTCAGCACACACAACTCCAAATCAAGTAATTCCAAAGCCATTTAAAAGCTAAGATACACGTCTAGAATTCGTAAGAAGACATCAACAACCAAATCAGTAGTATTCCCAGTCAAACTAACCAATTACCAAAGCTGATTTCCAGGTTCGGACAGAAACAGGGCAGCAGGGGTATTTTGGTCCTTTCACAGGCTACCGAACTCGGATTGAGCTGAAATTTTGCAGGCAACTATAAAACATCATTCTATACAACTATCATGTTTTGTGCTAAGGCCAATTCGGCCTCTAACTATGATGAACAGTGCCAGGCAGAATTGGGGAAATTCAAAACCCTAATCTGGAATTTCATGCATTCAAGTGCTAATCCTCCATAAAATCACATCTTTAACCAATACAAACCATTAATTTGACATTAGCAAGACCAAAGAAGGAATTCATAAGTCACTCACCTTGAAACCTCAAGAAAGGAAGCAACTTAGCACCATTTTCTTCCAAACCACTTCACAACCAACCTCACAACCACTAAACTAAGGGTTTTTATGGAGAAATTGGAAGTTTAAACGGTTGATTTGCTAGATTTGAGCAAGAAATTGAAGAAACAAGTTGAGAGCTTTCTTTTCTTTTCTTGGAGAGAGAGAGAGTAGGCCAAGACAATAAAATGGAAAGAAATTGGGTCAAAATTTGGTTTAGTAAAGGTTAAGACAAGTCCAAGTCAAAGTCAAGGTCCAATGGTTTTGTGACAAATGGTCCTTTAGGGTTTTAATCTTATCTTTTTGTCTCTCCAATACAAATATCTTAACACCTTGTAAAATAATATCACTTAATACAAAATTCCAACAAGTTGTCAAAAAATAATGCATTTACCGCACTTGCGGGTCCCACGTCCAAAATACGCTTTTAATTTCTCAAAAACTAATCGATACTAGAAAAATCATTTTAAAACTATTTTTGCTCATAAACTTTATCTGGGGAATTTTTCTAATCAAGAAAATGTAGAAAAGGCGGGCGTTAAAAAAATAAACCCTAGAAAATTAAAAAAATTTCCGGGTTCTCAAACTCATTTTTTTCGGGGCGTCACAATCTCCTCTCCTTAAAAGAATGTCGTCCTCGACATTCCCTCTTGTACCAATCAAGTCAAGACATCTCGCACAAATCTCTCAAGAGTCAAATCAAACCCACAGTCCGGCATCCTAAACTTCAAGCCTAGGATACACTACAGAGATCTGAAGCCTAAGCTCTGATACCAACTGTGACAGCCCCACCTCCCCCTAAGGCGAACCAGAGGGTTCGGCGGGCCGCCTGCACAGCTCTCGCCGGGACTCAGTCGTTCACTACAGTCCTCAATTTACAATATAAAAATCAAATATACATCAACTGGTCCACAAACACACATCCGTCTCCAATAATTACATGTCACAAATGCAGCGGAAACTAATCCCAAATATACATAAAATAATTCCAAATCCAAAATTGTACAAAGTTTAGGCCATCCATTCACGTGTATAAGCACAACAAGTCCTTCTTTCGCCACGAGCCCTGTGGAGGGGAATAAAATAGTTTTTGGGGTGAGCTAAAAACTCAGCGAGTAACCAGAAAATCATTAATCAAATCGGTTTCACAATAGTTCATTTCAATGATGTCATATAGCAATGATGTCGTAAATCAAATGATAAATCCGGAAACCACTACAACATTTGCAAAACAGTAAATATGGATTAGCAATAATTCAAGAAACATTTACAATGGAAAGCGATAGTAACATTCATGAAAGGATACATTCATTCTCCTGACATTTCCTCGCTCATTTGGTCATTCATTTCATTTCATTCACCCCGTCCCTGGCTTTTGGCCAGGCTCCACCAACCTACATAGGTAATACTCGAGTATACCAAACGTTCACCCAAGTTCCTAATCGCCTGACCGAGTCCGCTTCTGGCTCAAGACGACCGGTAACAAGGGGCAATGGCCAGTTCAGCCCAAAAGGCTTACATTCATGCGCAAGTAACATTTCAATCGAAAATTTCACATTTATCGAGGTCGAGTGCGATAAAGTACACACTCGCCTCGAAAACTCGTTTTGGAAATCATTATAAGCGCTTAACACGTTCAACCAAAATACAAGTCATGAAGTCAAGAAATATAGCAAACAAGGCACACTCACATGCCAGCACGCATGATATGCAAGAAAACATTTCAAAAGTAACTTTGGAAACAGTTCAAAAGTATATAAGGTAAGAAACGGTTCATAAATAACTTTAGAAGTAGTTTGAGGTCACTCACCTCCATGGCTCAGAAATCATCCATCATATAACATTGCCTTGCTCAAATCCAAGTCTTAGATCACAAACTCAATGCAAACAAGTCCTTTAAAACTTCGGACAGCACTTCCCCTGAATTTGCTTACTTTCCCAGCCATCATGGCTTCATTATTTCTTCAGCCAGTCCCAAAGGTACACACACAACAACAAGTTCATCTAATAGCTATTCAACAAGCTCCAAGTAGTACTAGTACAAGTCAAGCTAGGAAAAAGTCCGGAAATGAAGGTTAAGCTCAAAACCAGAAAAACAGTTTTGACGTCATTTTGCGGTAATGGTACCAAAGGCGCTACGATTGTCGGATGAAGGTAAAAGATACACCGTTTCGAAGCTAGGAGATAGGGCTACAACATTACAGAAGGTCACTCAACCCAGTTTTGAGTGCAAACAGGTCAAAAATGCAGAATACCAACCCAGAACCGTAATTGCAGGTTTACAAATCACACCATGCTGTAATTAGTCCAACTCAGTCTATACAGGTCCAAATGCATTGATTCCAAAGGCATGCGGTAGATAAGACCTCAAGATACATTTCATAAGAAGACACCAACATCCAAGTCCAAAGAAATTCCAGTCAAAATGGCCAATTACAAGTGCTGTTTTCACATTCTGATCAACCCAGAACAGCAACAGTAAAATCGACATATCTCACTCTACACCACTCCAAATGACCTGAAATTTTGCAGGCACCTCTAAATTATCATTCCATACAACTTTCATGAAGACCACTCAGTCCAGTTCTCACCCTAACTAGGTCATATTTACCAAAACAACCCCAGATTTTCTAGTTCGAAGCTCACTGTGGCAGTTCTGATTCATTCAGTCATAACTCAGCACACACAACTCCAAATCAAGTAATTCCAAAGCCATTTAAAAGCTAAGATACACGTCTAGAATTCGTAAGAAGACATCAACAACCAAATCAGTAGTATTCCCAGTCAAACTAACCAATTACCAAAGCTGATTTCCAGGTTCGGACAGAAACAGGGCAGCAGGGGTATTTTGGTCCTTTCACAGGCTACCGAACTCGGATTGAGCTGAAATTTTGCAGGCAACTATAAAACATCATTTTATACAACTTTCATGTTTTGTGCTAAGGCCAATTCGGCCTCTAACTATGATGAACAGTGCCAGGCAGAATTGGGGAAATTCAAAACCCTAATCTGGAATTTCATGCATTCAAGTGCTAATCCTCCATAAAATCACATCTTTAACCAATACAAACCATTAATTTGACATTAGCAAGACCAAAGAAGGAATTCATAAGTCACTCACCTTGAAACCTCAAGAAAGGAAGCAACTTAGCACCATTTTCTTCCAAACCACTTCACAACCAACCTCACAACCACTAAACTAAGGGTTTTTATGGAGAAATTGGAAGTTTAAACGGTTGATTTGCTAGATTTGAGCAAGAAATTGAAGAAACAAGTTGAGAGCTTTCTTTTCTTTTCTTGGAGAGAGAGAGAGTCGGCCAAGACAATAAAATGGAAAGAAATTGGGTCAAAATTTGGTTTAGTAAAGGTTAAGACAAGTCCAAGTCAAAGTCAAGGTCCAATGGTTTTGTGACAAATGGTCCTTTAGGGTTTTAATCTTATCTTTTTGTCTCTCCAATACAAATATCTTAACACCTTGTAAAATAATATCACTTAATACAAAATTCCAACAAGTTGTCAAAAAATAATGCATTTACCGCACTTGCGGGTCCCACGTCCAAAATACGCTTTTAATTTCTCAAAAACTAACCGATACTAGAAAAATCATTTTAAAACTATTTTTGCTCATAAACTTTATCTGGGGAATTTTTCTAATCAAGAAAATGTAGAAAAGGCGGGCGTTAAAAAAATAAACCCTAGAAAATTAAAAAAATTTCCGGGTTCTCAAACTCATTTTTTTCGGGGCGTCACAA
>NW_020863125.1:0-18323 GCF_003713205.1 Coffea eugenioides
TTTCATTTTTTGTTCTTTGCTTCTTTTTCTTCTTTTTCTTTTCTTTTTCAAGAAAGCCTTGAATAAAACAAAAATGATTGAAAAATATTTTTGATGTTTTTCCTTTTCTTTTTCCTAAAAAGTCTATGCTAATTTTAAACTTAAAAGCTAAAACTAAAAATTAAAACTAAAAGTAAACAACGAATGCAAGCAATCTAAAATGAAAATCATGAAATAGATGCCACATAAAATTATTCAAAATTTGGTGTCTACAGTTTGCCCCTCTTTGTCTGAGTTTTGAAAAAACTTGAGGCAAAGAAGTAGACACCAAATACTTACCTGTGTTATTGGGTTGCAAAAGATTCCAACGAACAGGAATTCTAATACGGGACTGACCCGAACATGAAAAATAAAACGGGACTGACCCGAACAGAAATTTAAAACGGGACTGACCCGAGCAGGGATTTAAAACGGGACTGACCCGAACAGGAATTTTGAAATCGGGATAGACCCACGGGATAGATCCGGACAGAAATGTAAAATTGGGATAGACCCACGGGATAGACCCGGACAGAAATATAAAATTGGGATTGACTAGAGATAGGAAATTCAAATGGGATTGTATGAAGAAAACTGTATAAGACTTTATTTGAAAACGTATCCACAGATTTGCCCCAGTAATGAATTGGTCAGTGGGATTAAACCCGAACCTGCCATGATGATCGACCAGTGGGATAATACCCGATCCTGCCGAGGTGATCGACCAGTGGGATAATACCCGATCCTGCCAAGGTTGGCGGGATGAAACCCGGTCCCAATTTGATAAAAAGCGGTCAGCGGGATTATACCCGGTCCTGCCGAGATTGGCGGGATGAAACCCGGTCCCAATTTTGATAAAAAGCGGTCAGCGGGATTATACCCGGTCCTGCCGAGATTGGCGGGATGAAACCCGGTCCCAATTTGATAAAAAGCGGTCAGCGGGATTATACCCGGTCCTGCCGTGATAAAATTTGTGTTGATTTTTGATTGATGATTTTTCTCTTTGCTTTTCTTTTTTGACTTTTGAAAATCTTTCCAAAAAATTAATTTGCCCTATTATGATGGATTTTTGCAACTTGAGTGTGTTGTTGATTCTGTATCGCCATGCTGTTGCACCTTTTGATCAAATTTACTTGCAACATTTTCGATTTGCCTTTGTTCACCAGAGGACTCCTTCCAACACCGATTCCAGTGCGAGGTGTGATTGTTTTCGTCCATGCATGGAATTTTCCTGCAAAAGAGAAAAAATAAAAGAATTGCCACCATCATTTGATCCGCTTGCCTTTTGAGAATCGTGTAAACATAAGCCTTTTGATGCATTCGTCGAAGTTGGCCGCGGCATCTGACTTGGTTGGATTTATCATTCAAAATGTCTCTGCTTTTCCAGACTGACCGGGTAAGCTTTTTGCCATATTGCGAAGCCTTTGTAATTGGCTTGGTTGCACCTTAGCCCTTTTTAAGAGATGACTGAACCCAAGTATGCTTCGAGCAAACCACGGGGGTTGTCATTTACCACAATTCAATGATAAAGAATGAGGTATGCAAGAAAAATTCACATGAATATGCACAAGAATGCACTCACAACTATTTGTGCTTAAATTCTATAAAAATGCCATGAATGCAAGAAATTTGGTAAAAATGAATTTCCTAAGAATGTATTTGCCAAAGAATGTTTTACAAAATGACACAGTTTTGGCCAAAGGATGTGTATTCGAATCTCTGAGTATCCTTGTTCTGGAATTCAATATTGGCAGGGGCATGACAAAAAAAAATGAGGAGAAATCCAAATGGACCAAATCACCAGTTGTTCCTCCTTGTGCTTGCTCATTGCAGAAATCCTACCTTGACGCCCTTTCGGGTTTTCACCAAGGTTCCTCCCACTCCTTTTCTTTTGTTTTGTTTTTGTTTTTTCTTTTTTTTCTTTCTTTTCTTTTCCTCGGCATCGGCCTTCCACTCGCCAGATGCTTTTTCGTCGACTTCAACTGTGAATACCTGCACAGGGCTTACGTGCACTCAAATGAGCGTGACTGATTTGAAAAATGCATTATTTTGATTCTTGGACGAAATCCTCAATTGGACTACAAAAATATTTGCCCCTGTGTGGGCTTGCTTTCACAAAATCTTATAAACAAAATTTTGCCCCAGTATGGGCCATTTAATTGCAAAAACTTGCTTGGGTGACTCTCCAATTATTTGAACAAAGTAAGCAATTGCTTTTCCTAACATATCATGTGAAGAAAATTGAATGTCTTGCTTAAACTCATATAGCACATTTCATGATGAATTTCTCAAAATAATGCCAAATTACGAAAGATTTCTTCCCCACTTTAGCATCAATGCTTTGGGTGATGGGTCACTATTTCTGGTTGGTTCATCTTTCAGGACCAATCAAGTGACTTTATTTTTTTATATGGCTAAGGAAATGGGAGGTCAGAATTTGTCTCTTTTTTTTCTCTTTTTTTTTTCAAAGTTGTATGTAATCCCTTCAGTACCACATCTTAGTGAAAGCAGAGAGTTTGTCACCCTTATTTCTTAAGAAAACGTAGTCCACATATGAGCTTTATAGGTTTGCAACAATATGGATAACAATAGCTATCCTGTGAAAATTGGTTATACCCCCATGATCACAAATGATTGATGGATTTCTTACGAGCATAATCCCCACTTTGGATTGTCATGAAGGAATAAGTCAACGATGGACTTTGTTAGCTTGTAATGAAACTTGAAAACGATAGTTAAAGAATAAAACTTTCAAGGACATTGCACCGAAGATCGCATTTTTCAAAATTGCCCCTATTTTGAACTCAAAAAATCTCAGACTTTGTTTTGTATTTTTTCATCATTCACCAGGGACTTCAGCGTCGAATTTTTCTGCATTTTCTTCTCTTGCTTTTCTTTCGCTTCTTTTCTTTTCCCTCGAGCTGATGGGTTTTCACATGGTGAGTAGCGTCAACCTCATACTCAAGCAATTCAGAAATACAGCTAAAATTTTCCGGCATCAGAAATTTTCTTGACAGGGCCATTGCAAAGAACAGAAGTCAGGACTTTCGGCTTTTGTAATGGGGTCAGGTGGGGTGCTTAGAAAAGTTAAGGCTTGAAAACGGATTTCAACACTGGTTTGAAGAATCTGAGATCGCATTGTTGCGTCAACCCTATTTTAGGGTAAAATCAGAATTTGCCCCAGTTTTTGCTCAATTGAGGCTTTTTCTCTTTCATTTTCTTTCTTTTTGATTTTTTTTTGCCTTCGGCCATTTTTGAAATTTGCCCCAGTTTATTTGTGGACTGAGGTTCTCTTTTCTTCTTTTGTTTTTGATTTTGTGGCTTTTCACCTTTCACCTTTTGAAATTTTCTTTTCAACTCAAACTCGCCCCCAGTGTGGGGTTTGCGATTCTCAGGGGTTGCCAAACGAAATATTTTATTCTGAAGGCTCAAAAAGGATAACTAGGGATAGAATGCTTGATCGGAAAAGAAGAGGGCCTGACTTTAATTCCGTTCCCTACATTAACTCTGAAAAGAAATTTTCATTAATGGGAAATTTTTGGCATGTATCTGAATTAATTGACTGAGGAAGACCCTTGCATAGACGATCCACCAGATGAAATTCTTCCTTTTCTTTTTTCAACATTGGAACCCAAGTGGAATCAAATTTCCAATTTGCGGTTCTCTCCCTTTTAGCCTTAGCATTTTGGCTTTTCTCTCTCTTTTGGAAAATTCTCCAATCTTCTTCCCCAGTGTGGGGGCGATCATAAGTGCTTTGAAAAGAACCAGTAATTTTGGCTCAAATGAGGATGCAAGGGGTGATCAGTGTTTAGGTTGTAGAAACGACGGCCAAAGCATCATTCTTACACTTCATGACAACCAAAGTAACGAAACGGTTATTGAAAATCCATTCCCCTATTTGATATTTGAAAATTTTCCAATATAGGGTGGTGATCATTAGGGCTCTTATTTGAAACGAAATTATTCTTTCATAGGCTCAAATGGGAGAGCAAGTGATAAAAATCTGTATAGGTAGTGAAACAAATGCTCAAAGTATCATTCCAAATTTTCAAAACAAACAAGAATAATGCACATTTTTGCTTTCACTTAGATGTGAATTGAATCCGGTTAAACCAATGGGGATTTTTCCAAGCAAAGAATGTCCCAATTTGCAATTTATCAATCAATGTGACTGATTTTATTTTGGAGTTAAATGAAGGAGAAAAGGTATCTCATTGGGCCTTTTGAGTGATCGCTCACCCTTTTTCTTTCTGAGCACTCTTATTGTGAATTTTCAGGTCGGAGGTTGAAAAAATCCCAATTTAGTCTTATTTCTTAAAATTCATCATGAAATCTCCAATGAATAAGAATAAAGAATGAAATGTACATAAATATACACAAAACAATGATTGTCCAAAAAGTTTATTGCTGAAAAAGTTTGAAACAAATTTTCTCATTCAATTACGATACAGGTGAGAAGAGAGAAACTTGTAAAGAGCTCCACATATACACTTTTTGTCTCCTTTTCAAATATACAAAATTTCCCTTTGGAAAACAATTACAACATCTCTCAGAGGGTTTTCATCGTAGGATCCGCCCAAGAATCAAATAACACTTGTACTCTTCAAACTTTATTGGATTAAAATTATCATCAGATATAGAAGAATATTTTTGCCTTATTGAAACATTTTTATGAATGCAAGGGAGGGGGGAAACAAAAGAAAAATACCCCGAGTTAGTAGACAAAACTGCAAAATCGGTATGCATGTCCTATGGGGGGAACCCTTTTTATGCCAAGGGTAGGCCTAGCATGAAAATGCAATCCTCTAAGGTAGGCACCATACCATACCTGATGGATCTGATCAACTCATTGAGCGAAAAATAATTTTGAAAGAATTTGGTCAATTGGGGTGACGAGAGATTTGTCAAAATGAGGTCAACGTCCGAATAGATTGATCACCTTTGATTTGCAAAAGGCACGGGTTTGACCTTGACGAACCTCCCATCGAAAAGATTGGAATTCGTTTTAACAAATTTTCTCAGTGAATTACGGGTCAAAACCCTAATTGATCAAATGATTGGATGCAATGGACGATTTTTCAAAATTGACTAGATCTCCCAATTTGAAATTTGACAATGAAATCCTAATAGGGCAAATGGGTTGAATGACATTGACAATTTATTTAAAATCGACCGAATTACCCTAAAAGGGAAACAGGTCAAATGAATTGAATGAAATTTATCCGAAATTAATCAGATCACCCTAAAAGGGGCAAATTGATCAAATAGATTGAACGAAACATGATTTATTCAAAATCGGCTCGGCTGCCCTAAAAATGGGTAAATTGGTCAAATGAATGAAATTGAATGAATTGGCAAAATGGATTGGTTGAATTGTCCGGCCATTGGTCATTTCAAAATTATTGAGGTGCATTAGTCTATGACCTTCTAAAAATCAAATTTTGGCCTCAATTTATTTTCGTCTCAATAGGAGGAATCATTTGTGAACTTTTTCAAATTAATGTCCTTCACGCAAGGGATTTTTACCAATTTTTGATAAAATGGCCAAAAAGTGATTATTAGATGTTCATATTCCAAAAGATCACTCTATGAACATGATCGGATCCTACCTTACCTTGTGCACTACCCCTTTGGATGGTACGAGAAAGGTAAACGTGCAAGTCTCATTTGGATTATATATCCGAGACATGGGGTGGTTTATTCCTAAACACAGGATCCCCTAAATGGCATTCCCTTTCTAGGGTTTATGCATGATGCCAGTTTATTAAAGCTATGTAAATATGTGACAAACATGAAATGTGAGCTAAAGGACATAAATAATGCAACGGGGGGAAAAGGTCTAAACATGAAATGTATTCACTGAAAAGTAAGTGCAAAGACTGAAATTTAAACATGTGAGCTATCTAGTGGGTGAGTCACTAAAAGAGTGCCCAAAAAGGCCTCTTATCGCTAAGGCATATGAATGCAAGCCAAGAAACAAAGAAATGGTTAGTGCAATTGATAGTACACATAACACATTGGGAGCAATTAAGAAAAGAAATACAATAAAGCGAGTAAAAGGGGTAGAACCCCTTCCCTCGTGCCTAATGTGCCTATAAAGGGTGAGGCCGACTCTACCCTAGGTTATTCTAATATGGATGCATGAGGCTGGGGTTCACTAATGCCTAGACTCGATAAAGCTTCGGCTCCCAAGCCTTCAGACCTAAAGGCGAAGGGTCATCACTCCCAGGGCCTTTGATCGGTGGCTCGAGTGATCCCTTAGGTAGCGCTATGGGCGCAGAGCACACCAGCCGCCTACCCAAGGCAATCGATCCTAATCCTACAAGGCGGTGTGGGATGGCGCCCACGAAAATACAAATAAAATGGGATAAAGCAAGTAAATATGCACGTATGAAGTGTTCCCCTAATTTGAGGGAAGGGGTTGAGAACCACGCGAGGCTCTAAAGGTGACACACCCCCTCCCAAATGCAATGCAAGCGCGAGATAAACAAGTAAACAACATCCAATCAACCAATCACACATACGTGAGTGAGGGAAAAGTTTGATACGCGCGCGATGCGAAAAAGTCCTAAAATAAAAAAATGCAACCCTAATATCCAAATGCAATGCATAAAAAGGGTAGAAAAAGGAAACGAATGGCTAAGTCAAATGCTTGGACCCACTTAGGAAGTCCCCAGTGGAGTCGCCAACTGTCGCGCCCCACTTTTCGGTATGTAGTGTGATGAGATTTGAATGTGTGATGTTGAGGTGATGTGTGTGGTGTGTGGTGTGCAATGTGTGAACGTGTGCAAAATGAAAAGTAAAAGGCCATGGGACTTAGAATGCGACGATTTGGCCAAGTAAAGCTCAAAAGGGTTTTTTGTATCAAAAATGGAGTCGCCACTTGGTATAGAGTTAGGGTGTACCAAGTCACCCAAAAAGTGTTTTTGTTTTTGAATAAAAAGTAAATAAACCCTTTTTGAGAACTTTTGGGTCTGCGTAACCAAAAGAGGGATCGGGGGTCACATTTGACGAAGGGGAAGGCAAGGATAAAAATCCAAGGCACCCCTTCGACCTAGCCAAGGCTAGTTGCGTGACTTAAGCCAATTTTCCTAATTTTTCTACCCAATGTATGTTCGCACGTTGGATATGACTATATGAATGCAAAACGGAAAGGAAAATGCAATCCTAAATTCTACGATGTCTCTCGTGAGGCTTTTGGTCCCAAACCACATGAGTTGTGGCGGCCAACAAAGGAAAACCCCATAGAGGTCGATTAATGCAAATGAGACTCAAGTGTGCAAGTGTGAAAGTGTATGAAAGAAATTAAAAATCCGAGTGTTTGTGTGCAAGTGTATGAAAAGGTGCACGTGTGCAATCGTATGAAAATTCTAAGTGTTTGTGTGCAAGTGTATGAAATATAGCGATAAGTGCATATAGGTGTAATTAAGTGCAATTGGGTGAAGTAGAAATCAAAATGAATAGTAAGGAAAATGTGAATTGAAAAGAATGAGTGAGTGATAAATGAGAATGAATGAACCTAAGGGAATGCATCAGGTCGGGTATGGGAATGACTCCTAACTTGTCGACTTCGATTTTCCCTTTGATTAGAAGGCAAAACTAGCGTGCTAAGGCTATCGAATAGCCACACTCGCTCGTTTCCCTTATCAGAAGGGGACCCTCAAGCAAATGGACCCTACAACTATCATGATATGCAAAAATCCTAAAATGAAGGGAAAGGGGGTTCGAGGAGCATGCCAAGTGATAAAACTAAGAAAAATGCATGATATGTGGTGAACAAGCAAATGATATGCTAATGAGGGGAAATCCCTAAGGGTCTAGCGTTGGACTAGCCCATTCTATGAATTCCGACTAGCGTTGGACTAGCGGAAACGTACATTCATCCATTCCATTCATTCATGGTTATGGAAAGCGAGTAGACATGCCAAACACTTGTAAACACATAGCACATAGCATTTAGCATGCTCGACTAGATGCAAGAGCCTAATAAAGCAATTAAACATGTAGCAACAAAAGCAAGCAACCAGGGGGAAGGGGAAATGGACCAGATGCTCTCCGAGCCCTATCTATTACAAGCCAAGAGGTGTACACATACCCCATAAAAGCATAAAGGGGAAAGGGAATTGGACCAGATGCTCTCCGAACCCTATCTATTACAAGCCAAGAGGTGTACACATACCCCATTATGAATAACTTAAATAAAAAGCCAAAGTAAATGAAATAAATGAAAGGAATCAAAGAAAGGCAAGGAAAGCGAAGTAGGCATGCATATTCACATAACACGTAGGAGCACGTAAGGTCAAATGTAGTGCGAATTAGGGATAGAGTGTACCTCCCTTGAATTGACGCCCCAATGAAGTGAAATTATTCAATTACCCTCCAAAATAATAAAAAGGTCAAGGCACCACTTTATTTAAGAATAATTAAAAGAAATGGGCAAAACAAAGCTCACTTAGCCACAAAGTCCCTAAAATCATGAATTAAGTGCAATTGAAACAAAGCATGGTAGTTAATTGAAACAAACAAGCAATGAAGTTGCCCAAATTAAAAATGTCAAGGACCAATTTGAAGACATCATTCAATCGGTTGGGTCATAGTAGCATTGGTTAGAAGCCAAGGGGTCAAAATGCAATTTTAGAAAATAGTTTCATGCATGCATACGTAGGAGTTTTAACTTCTGCAATTTTAGACAGACAAGGCTTCTGCAATCCGCACTTCACCAAAATCAGCTTTTAAACATAATTAAATCCAAGCAAAAAATCACACAACCCTCTCACTTTGCATAATGAAACTCGTAGATGCAAATCTGAACAACTCAAACAACTTCATGCCAAGCTTTCAAAACATTTCTGCAACAAACTCGATGCATTTTCATATTTCCAGGCCAAGCAATGAAACACCTAAGCTAACACAATCCAAACAAGCAAGGAAATTTGTAAGGGGATCAAACATTCTTCCCCCCCTCTTCGGAACACAAAAATCAGAAAAAACAAGAACATTCAAATGCTAAAACAAAATCCAGCAACTTTGGTTTGTTCTTCCTAATTCATGCTGCAAAACTGAAAGTTAGCAGGACAGATGGCTAAACCAGTTTTGGTGAAGTGCTGCGGGGAGCATGGAAGACAACAAATGTAACGATGGAGCGCAGCTTTCTTCATGTATTCTACCAACCGAGAAAGAAAATCTGCTGCACTCCTCCCTCAACCGAGACTGATTGTTTATGTTCCAACCAAAATGTTCTAACATGATTCAGATGTTTCAGACTTACACATGCAAACTCAACTCACTCATCCGGTTCTCTCTTCCAACGCAAGATTAAATAACAAAGTAGATGATGGAACTGGACCAGAAATGCAGCAAAGAAAGAAATGAGACTTGCGGTAAACATAGACAAGCCATCCCAATCAACAACAAGCAAATCAAGAACCACACACAAGCTGAAACCCCTGCAATCGAAGAAAGGAATGCAATTTGCTAACACTACTGCAAACAACAAGTCTAGACTATGGAACTCAACGAATCGACCATTTCCTACAACTTCAGAAATTGATTTTTACGAAGGTAAACAGCAATGAATCTTAGTGGAACTTGCGGATCTATTAGCCAAACCCCCAAGAACCTCTACCCACCAAGACATTACTCAAGATCAAAGATTAAGCAATCCCCTTTCCCACCAGATTCGCTGATCAAAGCAGACGACTTTTGCTAAGATTTCATTTTTCGGCAAGAAACTCCTCTAAATATGCAAACCCAGAAGCAAATTGAGAAACCCTTGAAACCCCCAACAACATCCGGGTCCCCTTGATGCAAACATCACATTCAACCACGAGATGAGGATAGAAAAACTCAATCAATGCCCTTAAAGAACAAGGGAAACGAAACTACGACAGAAGGTAGGAAAAATACGGCAAAAGTTTCATGAATTGTGGTGCAAATCTATGCCTATGTGACAAGGAAGAGGGTGAGAGATATTACCTCTAGCGCCTTATGGGATCCGATGAACAAGGAGGAGTCGAATGCTCATGCACCTGGTGGTCATGCTGTGATGGAGCTGGAGACGCAAGGCAGCAGCTCGCGCGCGATGGTGCCGATGGCAAACAGCAGCAGTGGCAGACGCAGACTGGTGGTTGCCTGGACAGGCTTTCCTTGCGTTGTTCCTTCGTAACCTTGCACCGTGGCTCCCTCAAAACTTTCTGTGGGTTCGCCGACCAAGTCTCTCAACCTCCCAGATTTCCCCTCATCCCGTTTGTTAGCTCTCCAGATTTTTCCTGCCCAGAAACTCTCTCAACCTCCTTCAAAAGCTGCGTTTTCTATCTCCTCCCCCTCTCCTCAGATGTCCAACCGTCACTTTTCTTGATTCCTCTCCCTCAATTCAACCTGTTTTTGTTTTCTCCAGCCCTACCACTCTTGCGTTTTTTTTCCTTGATCCTTTCTTTTCAGTTTTTTCCGCCGCCGCACCACTTTCTTCTCTAGTTTTTTCTTTTGCCGTTCGTTCGTTCCTTGCTCTTTTCTAGCCGTCAAGAAGTTTTCTATTTTTTCTCTCAAACCCTCGCTGTTATCCTCTCTCCCTTTTCTCTCCTGGCTGCCTTCCCCCCTCTGCTGTTTTCTTCTCACAGCCCCTCAACTCCAGCTCTCTATCCGTATCCTCTCTCTCTCTGTTTCGTTCTTTCGTTCATCCACAGCCGCCCCCAAAACCTCTCTATCTCTCCTGGTTTCTCCAAATCCTCCTCTCTTGCTCTTTCTCTCCTAGCCGCTCTTCTCACAGCCGTTCAACCCCCCAAGAACTCCTGCCGTTGTCTCCCTCTTTTTGCTCCTCTCCTCCGTTGTCCAGAAAAATCCTCTGTTTTGTTTTCCGTCCCCACGAACTCTCCCTCTCACTCCTGGTTTCTAGTTTCTTACCAACCTTAGCCGTCAAACTCTTAGATGAAGCCCCCTCAAACCCTCGGCTTTTCTTCCCGTAGCTCTCCAAGCTGTTTTCGTTTGCCTTGTATTTTCTTTTGCCGTCGTCAACCTCTCAATTTTTTCCACCACCCTTGCGGCTGTTCTTTCTTTCCCTATTTATATGGGAGCCTCCAACCCTAAAACTCCAGTACTTTCTTCCATATTTGCCGTCAAGGGCTGCCCGAAGTCCTTTCTTGCAAGCTGCGAAAAACGCAGCTTGCAGTCGCGTTTCTTCCTTCTTTTTTTTTTTTTTTAACTTAATAAATACATAATATAAATAATAATAATAATAACAATAACAAAATGACAAAACCATGTAATGAGGACAAATAAATAAAAAAACAAACTAAATAAATAAAAACAATAAAAATGTCCATTTTTCAAATTTTCTTCATTTTTCCCCCTTTTCTTTTTTTCTTTTCTTTTCTCAAAATAACTTAATAAAAATAACTAAAGTTCCAAAAGATTGAATTTGAACGTATTTTTGTGACCAATTTTCCCTTTTTCTCTTTTTTTTCATTTTTCCAATCCAACTAAAGCCTATTTTTTGACTTTTTCTTTTCAAGAAAGCATTGAATAAAAACAAAATGACTACAACATATTTTTGATGTTTTCCTTTTCTTTTTTCTAAAAACTCTACGCTAATTTTAAACTTAAAAGCTAAAACTAAAAATTAAAAGTAAACAACGAATGCATGCAATCTAAAATGAAAATCATGAAATAGATGCCACATAAAATTATTCAAAATTTGGTGTCTACACAATGGCTTGAGGAGTTGGGGGATTCACTAGCAGACAACTTGCAAGCCTTGTTGTTAGAGATAGATATAAGAAAATAGTATATAATTAGCTCATTAAAGTTGAAGTGTGGTAGGCAAAGCAGTAATAATTTCTTGAGCAATGGGAGTTGTAACTTATAGTTAAAAATAGTTACTTTGACTCTCATAGCTATGATGACGTTGTGGTTTGCGATAGTGTTTGCCAGCTGTGCTCCTTCATTTGCTTCAAATTCGTTCCACAGAGGAGCATTGGTCTTTTTCTAAAAAAGCAATAAATATGATAAAAATTAAAGAATGTAATAGGTTTATTTAGTAAATTGAAAGTATATTCTTTTGTTCCAATTGACTTACCCTTGATTAATAACAACCAAGTCTCTAGTCATTGAATCAAGACCCTATTCCCTTGAAGGAAAAGCATGCATGACAATACCCTGGATATCTATTATTCAAAAGAATATTTCAATCTAAAGATAAGATGAAGATAACATAAGGAATACATTGGGATTATCTAAGATAAAGCATGAACTTACTTTGCAAATTTTCTGTGTCAGCAAATCTGAATAAGTTTTCAAATGCTGTGAGCTCAAAGTGACACAGAATAATTGGCAGAACTTGCTCCACATACTCCTCAACCAACGTTCTGTTATGGATTACCCAAGAATATGGGTAGTCACTGACCTTATACCTTGATTCTGCTTTGTGAAGAGCTGCACTGGAGATATAGTATCTCTTGAATGGCATCAACATGGCAGCAAAAAAATGGATATCATTGCCATAGATGACTGTTGAAACCTTTGTTCCCTGTTGCATCATAAAGAAGAATAGATATAAATTTGTAAAATAGTCAAAGATATATACAAAAATTGAGGGAATATCTTTATGTTTTTGTTACCTCAGAATTTGTAAGAAGGAAGTGGCGATAGTTCACAGGCCTTGCTCCTTGACTTAACTGAAAATATCCTCTCTCAACAACCTGAGCTAGTACTGTCCATCCTTTTACTCCCTCAATGACCTCATTCACTGGAAGGTAGCGTCTTGCCATGCTTATCTATAAATGGTACAAACAGATGAATTTAATTCTAAATATAGACTACAATTATGATATGATTAATTAAAAATTGAAGAAATAGCAGAAATTAGATAATTTACTATGCTGAACTGAACTACAAATAGATGAATAAGATTGGCTGCACCTACCATCTTTTTTCACCTGTAAAAGTTCTTCAGCAGTAGCAGCAAGCATTGGGGAAATTGAACTTTTAGAATTCTTATTTCGAGTCTTTTTCTTATGGATCTTTTTTCCTTTTTTTTGGAGGTTTAGTTAATTAATAAGCAAACTGATAAATTTGTTTTTTAAGGAGAGGGCAAAGAAAAAGTGCAATGGAAAATAATTAAGTATACAGGTTCTTTATGGATCATAATCTTAAGTGACTGTAGTTTCTGCAGTAGTATTTTTGATTCATGATACATGTAGTTTTTGCACCATAACTTACCAAAATTTGATTTACACAAAATTTCTTGAAAGGGAATGAAAATTTGTCAAAATATTGAATCTTGATTCAGAGATAACGATAAAGAGGCTAAAGATCAAATGTTATAAGAAGGGAAAAAAAGTACTATAATTAATGCATGATTGCCAATGATTTATTGAAGTCTTGACCATTGTGCTTTTACTTTGATAGTATATGTAAAAAGAACTAAACAACTGCTATAAGCAACAACCTAATATGTTACTTCTTCAACAGTAGCAATCCAGCAGGTGAATAACCTTTTTTTGCTACCAAACTTGTTGTCCACAAAACATTGTAATCTACTTGGTATTATAAAATACTAAAGAGTTTTCAGATTTTCTCTACTTCTGTGTCAATTTCTCTAGGAACATTCAATACTTTATCCAAGTAAATAAATGTTATCACCTTTTGATATTATGAGCATGATATTATGGACTAATACTTAATTCTTTATAGCAGCAGTATTCCATATATATTATATGATCTATGGCATGAAATGCATAGGATGAGTAAAATGACTCAAATCTAAAGTTGAGAAGCTACTTGAGAAGTAATTATCTTCTTTATCTTTCAGGTTTATTTTTATCTTTTCACAAATTTTTCATAGAGATGTGGACAAAAATCTTCTTTATCGACATATTACAATCACTTACTAATAATCAAGCGAAAGCACCATCCTTTTTTTCAAAGAAAAATAAAAGTATCAATTCCAATGTCTTAAATAAAGTCAAGGGTTGATATCAATGGAAGAAGTGAACTTTATCTAAACGAAACTGATAATCAAGATATCTAAGCTTTTAAATTGACCGAAAATGAAAACCCAGAAAGCCAATTGAGCAGCTAACCCAAACACAACTGCAAAAGGAGCAAAAAAGAATGCAAGCAATGCAAATTAAATAGGAAAAAGAAAAGCAGAAGCAGAATAAACCTGATTAAGTGAAGTATTAGATTGAATTGTTCTGAGTCCAAATTCTTCACAGTGGAGTATGGCGAAAGTTCAGTGATTGTTGATTGAGGTAGGCTCATTGGTTGTCCAAAGAGGGAGAAGTAAAAGGGATGACAATTAAGGCTTTGGAGTTGGCTTTTGTTTTATAGATTTAATGTACCCCAAAAATTTACATAAAATGTTCCAATTTCTTTCGGATGGTCACAACATGATTTAATAAAAAGTTTACAGATCACAACATGATTTAGTAAATGGATTAATGTCTTATTTTAATATGTAATATTTGCCGAAATTTTTACATGAATAAACCAAGAGAAACATTTAGCCAAAAATCAACTAATTTTAATATCTCTACCACATATGACTACACATATTTAGGGAAAAAATAGAAACTAATTTACAAATGAAAAGGACCCTTACCAAAGCTAGACGCAGAAGAAGCTCCCTTCCAAACTCAAGTTCTTCAAAGAAAGAAATATCACCTTTTATATGGGCACTTCCCTTTCTTTTCCTTTTTAAAACCTAAAAACCTAAGTTACTACTCACTTAATTTCTATCACATCAAATCCCTGAAAATATGATTTAGAATTATGGTATTCATGGGAAAATTGGATGGCTGCAAAACCAATTCCAGTACAAATGAATAAAATCAAACGGTTGGCCACTTTTCTGGGGAAAAATCCCTAAATTTTGGGGAAAAAGAAAACACCTAATCTCTGAGGAATTTCAGGCCTTCCATGCTTCCAAGTACAATAAGCATATGAAGGAACAATCTCTGCTACAGGAAGGGAAGAGTACTTGTTGGTACTTTCACTCGAAGAAGAAGAAAAGAAGAGATACTCCGTTCCTTTAGTTTGTTGTTTGTCTTAATTGTTTGCAATGTAATGGGCCATATAACAGAGGTTCCGTTGGTTCTATTGCAATGTAATGGGCAATGTAATGTCTTACTTGTTGGTTCCATTGGTTTTTTGTATGCCTCTGTTCCATTGTTTCCCTCATTAAAAAATCTAGCCAAGTGTCAAATACGTAGCAAGCCACTTGTCAAAAAGAGAGCTTGCTATAGTGAACAACACTCTCTTTTTATTATACTTGAGGGATAATGCCTTGGTAGAATGCATTGGTTTCAGAGGTCATCCAAAATAAGAAAGTTCAATATAAACTACACCTCAAAATAATGTTCACCACCAATTCTGCTTGGGCTGAGAAGAAACCATAACTTGTAGCTGCTATAGCCCAAACCTCATATGTGTTATAGGAAAAATAAAATAAAGGGGTTCTATGTACTTGATAGTATGTATAAGTAGGTGGGACCTAACTATGTAATAATAGTTCCTAAGCTATCATAGATAATTGTTTAAAGCCCAATATACTGACAAGTTCTAAGCTATCACAAAAGAATTGCTGCAGCTGCTCGTAAAATTACAAATGAATTCTAAAACTGGATTTAGTACAGACCTGCTAATATGCTTCAAGGAAACAATTTAAAAGATTGTACATTACACTTCTGTGAGGAAGGGAGCTAAAGGCCAAATGAACTAGGAAAATATGTTTGTTGAAAAGGCTACACAATGATGATGGCATGGTTAACAAGCTATCTTATCTGAATGCTTAAAATGCCCCTAACAAACTCATGTTCAAAAAGAGCATTATAAGAAACAGCATCAAGCTGTTTACTTATCCAAAGACAAAAGCATGGAACTCTCCAGTGAAGGAAGCATATATAAGTTAGGCAATTAAGTTTTGAATAACATAGATTCATCTCATCTGAATGCTTCAACAATTTGAAATCTAAACGTAGATACAATGCAAAGGGTGTAAAAGTTGCTTACAGCCGTAATCAGGGAATACATAACAACCAAAATCATACTCAGGAAATTGCCCAATATTCAAAGGAACTAACTAAATGCCTTTTTCTTTTCTTCCTTAAACTTGCTCCATTTATTTTCCTTCTCTCCTCAAATCACCAAATCTTTTTATGGAGTACAATATACAATATTATCAACTGTGAAACGAACTTAGCATCCAACTAAAGCAGAGTAGCTTAATGCTGAGACAAGAATCTGGTCCTATTGAGTCCACCACATCGTCCTAGTAGTTCTTTACCCAAATCATCCCACTGATTTTCCACTTACCCTATAAAAAAAATCAAGAGGTAAGTATATATTGCTCAACAAATAAAGTTAAATGGATAATGTAACATGATCCAGTTAAACTATCTAAGACACCAAAGTATTAACTTAATACATGACCATGTTAAAGAACAACTCTCATAGAATTTATATAAACTGTGAATAGTGGTCAAGAACTTATTTTAGGCCTTTGGTCGCAAGTAAAACAGACCAAAAACATATGTCACAGTGAATGATTAAGTTCCAACATCTATGTGAAAGAAGGTATCAAAAACAAAAACATTTATAGAATCAAACTAAAAAGCATTAGGACGTCATAAGTGATGAAAAGCAGCTTGGTAATTGACCAATGAAATAGCGTCAATTGGACAAATAAGAAAACTACAATATTATTTACATTGTATATAATGTGGAATTAGTGGGCTTCACAATCTTATTTGGAGCATCTTCATTGGCCAATGACCAACTGCTAGGCTTGCCAAGTAGTAGGTCTGCCCACAATAAAATTTCCAAGTATTATTCACTTGATGATAAGTTTTACTAAGAAGATATTTCCAAGAAAATATGCTGAGCACGAAAAAGCTTTATTTTGGATAAGTCCACTTCAGTGCAATAGTCAACTGTAACTTTTTAAGAAGGAACTCAATACATCAAAAGTAATTAAATATCTTGGTTACTATGCAGTTATTCAACACATTGCAACCCAGAAAACAAGACAAGAACCATCTTGATGATACTTTTGATGACATGATTCTCTTCAAGTTTGTGATACAAAGGCGAAATTAGATAGAACATGGCTATATCCTATTCCGTATCAACATGTCCAAACTTATAGTCATGTAAAGAAATTCTTGGTTTAGATTGTTCAAAGGTCAACAACATGCAGCTAACAACCATCTCAAACAATTCACATTCTTTTCTTGCCCAATTCCCTAATCTCAAATTCAAACAACTACTCACTAGGCAGTTTATTCTTGCACAACCAGGTTCAACATAAATTACCTAATCTTATCTCAATCTTAAGATCTCCTACAAGAACTTTGAGTGATGAAAATTAAAACAAAATGAATCTTCAACAAGAATTTATATGATCAGCAAAAGCTCCAAGATATGCTATTTGAGGTTAATGTTTGCTCACAAGTTTAATTTAAGAAACATATCTAACCTTGTTTAAGACCTAGGTCCGAAGTAGTGAATGAAGGGATGTCTCTAGTGTGTCTAAATTCCTCCAATTTCTTGAAGTTCATCAATGGCTTCACCCAAAACTTTTGCTTCATATATCTGTTTCTTCCCAGCATCAATTGTAGGAAAAACAACAAAAAACAATGTTAATTGAAATTAATATAATATAGCTTGAGTCATACTTTATAGCACTGTCCTAAGAAACTATTTCAGGAGGTCAAAATGTTTCCCAAGGATTAAACAAGCCTTCTTCCTATTATGAACGGGAAGGATCAGAACTAGCAAATGAAATATAAATCCAGCAGAGTAAGAAGAAGAAGAAGTAGAAGGGGAAGCTAACAGGAAGGTATCTACTGTCAGGGGGAGAAGAATTGGTGTAATTTTTCAAGGGAAAATAGCAACTATTTATAGGTCTTGAAAAGTAATGTACAAAGGGTTAAAACTTATCAAAAAGTCACGTTTGTTGACTGTTGAGAGAATCATGGATTTTACCCATGTGATGCAAATGTTTAGGAACCAATGGGACCATTGTTGTGTGAGCTATCAAATAAAGTTTTATCCTTTAGAGTGCACATGCTAAAGTGCGTTGTGCAGATAAAGGTTTGAAAGAGTTAAACCTTTATACAAGATATCTTCCTCTAGTTTACATCATGGGCCAAGAATCTTTTGAAATACATTTATTTACAACAATCTCCTTCCTATTTCAAAAGATTTTGGTCAAAAGATAAGAAAATAATTTACTGGATTTATTTGGGTGAAATGTAATTAGTTTGGTGTCTTTTGGACTATGAACCAAACTTAGACTGACAAAACATGAC
>NW_020863126.1:0-38912 GCF_003713205.1 Coffea eugenioides
CTAGCCTCCTGCTGTCATTTAACATTGACAGGCATTAGAGTTCTTCTGAACGTTTGGCTGTTAATATTCTTTGTTGAATGGCTTATTATAGTCAAAGCTGAATCTTCAGGCATCAACCAATAGTCATTCAAATTTTACCCATTTGCTGTAATGCCCTATAAATATCATCCAAAACTTTATGTGCAATCTCTAGGGAATCATATTCATTATATCTTTCTGCGTTTTGATAATCTCTTGAGAACTCCAACTGAAATTTTTTCCAAAGATTTTTAGGATTTGATGGCAAACAATAGACAAGCATTACTGCAAGTAGGAAATGTAAAGACGAAGGCATTTGAAATGCAGTTGCTTCTTCTAAAATATCCTCTATGTATGTGTCAGATTCTAATAGACCCAATTCTAGTGCAGCTTCTCTATATGATGAAAATTTTCTACCATTGACTGTCAATAGATCATCGAAAGAAGTAGGACCTTTTATATGTGCAAGTAAAAGCCTTAAATAATACCTTTTGCCTTCACTTGGAGAAACTATAACAAGTCTTCCAATCACTTTTAACCTTTTTCTTTCTGTCCCGAGCTTAGCAGATGAAGTCCATACAAAATGCTCAAGAAAATTCTCTATATAGACAATTCAAATTTTGGGCCTCTTTATTCAATCTATTCATCTCAAAAAATTCAGTAAGCATAGTTCTTGAAAATTTGCGGACAAAGAAAAATAGGAACAAACAAATAAAACAACTAAATTTAAAGCATACAAGTAAGACATGCATGATCAAAGTTTACACGAACAAACACAGGAAGAAAGATCAACTGCATGGCTAGGAAAAACTTATGCCAAATTATAAATAGAAAAACTAAAGAAATGTAATCATTTTGACATTTAACAAGTACTAATGTTATACAAAGGAGACAGTTGACGGGTATTTTACATACGTGCAAGCTAAAAATACCGAATTACACCCGTTCACTGCAAGTATACAGATCAACTAGTAGTATAGGGTATTAAGGGTCGATCCCACAAGGAAGATTGCAATTACCGGTACTACTTAAGCTTCTCTATTATTTAGACTATCAATGAATTATAACAAATTAAAACCTACTGAAATTATGCAAGAAAATAGCAAATAAAAGCTCCTTGGGTTGTGGTATCCCTAACTACTCATGCAAGTGCTATATTTGGATCATTAATTACTACATCTAGGCTAGTTATGGTGTAATTTCCTTATGCATTTGAATCCTACTTTCGTAGTGAATCAATTATACTTATAACTAATCCATACCTATTCTCATGGTTATGAAATTAGCTACAAGTTCATTTCTTCAGTGAAATTACATGAAATGAATCACTAAAACCACATAGATGCACCTCTACTTTCGTGAGTGTACTACCTATGTTTAGCACTTCTTGAACTAATGTTAAATCTCAATTTTCATTGCAGAAATAACACCTTAGATAATCACAATTAATGGTACCAGATTAATCATGATTTAAAAAGCCAAAGTACTAAATAACTTGCTCAAATCGTAGCAGTCAAATAACCAAACAATTAACACTAACAATCATAGAAAGTTCAACCAAACCCAAGGTATAAACTTTAGAAACACATAATGAACACAAAATCCAGAACTTGTATATTAACTAAACTTGGAATCAAATACAAAAGATAAAGAGTTTGAAAGGAATACAACCCTTGTCACATGAGCTTTCTTCCTTGCCTTCTTCATCCTCCATCTTCATCCTAATCTAGATAATAAACAAGAATGGAAAGCTACACTACTCTATACTAAGCTAAACTAACACTAGGGAGATGAAAGAGCTACATTTCTGCAACTTCAAGCTTCTCCCGTATGTCTCTCTATTTTTCTGCTATGAACTCCCCATTCCCTTTTGCTCTCTCCCTTCTCCTCTTTTCTTCAATGAATTTGGCTATTTAATGATGAAAGGTGGTCAAGAAATGAAGCTTTACACTTTCTCCTTACAGCTGGTAATGTTTCTCACATGTCTAGCATCCCATGTGAGTTGGTGGAGGTGAAATTGAGTTTTCCGCGTAAAAAGCAGCCTTCTCTGACCACAATCCGGCCAGGAATCCGGCCACAAATCCGGCCAAATTCAGGCCGGATTGCTACAGTAAATCTGGGCTGCTACAGTGATCCGAGCTGCTACAGTACCTCCGATCCGTATGGATCCGAGCTCGGATCCACTAACCCAGAAACAGCCGAGGGTTCGGATGAATAGTGGATCCGAGTGTGGATCACTTGCTCTGTTTTTGGCCCAATTTCAACCGATCTTTTCTTGATGTTAGAGGCTGAACCAGCTCATGTCTAAAACACGAAAGTTGTAGCCTTATGCGTTATCGTTCCAATGCATCAAGAATCACCTCATTTGGATCTGTGTAGGCTGAGATATGATGGAAATACCCTTGCCTGCTCCATGCCTTGTTCCAGTTTCGACCAATAGCCATTGACTCTGTACTTCGGCTTTTTGACCTGGAAAACCTTCAAACTGGATTCAGATGTCTTCACCAAAGTTGTAGATCTATCTCTTATCTTCAAATGGGTTCAAGAATCATCCCAATCCAATCATTGTAGCTCAAGTTATAGCCGAAATACGAAAATGTGTCAAAACTGTCAAAATACACAAAATCCAAGTAAAAAGTGATAAAAACCTCATTTAACCACTTAAAAGCATTTTATACCAATTATAGCCAAAATGAATCATTTTCTTCCAATAATATATCCAAAGTGACTAAAAATAATATAAAATATCATACAATTATTACGTAAATTAGTCACTTATCAACAGTAATATAGAATATACACTAATAAATGAAAGCTGTTTAAAATATTTATAGTAAAAAAAACACTGAAACAAAAGGAAAGAGAACAAACAAAATGGAAACAACCCTGAAAAGCATAGAAGCTGGAGCACGACAAGGAAGACAGAGCTAAGAAAAGGAGAAAAGAGCAAAAAGAAGAGCAAAAGTATACAAGTCAAAATGTCAAATGCTACAAAAGTATTTCTTTGTCTTTGAAGTTGGTAATCAAAAATGGAGATGAAACGTGCTTTGTCGTCGTCAGAATTGTACTTGGAAGCAACTACTAGGAGCTTGCTGACTCCGGTACAACATTGTACTTAAAAAAGACTTCTTGCAAACCAGAATAACATTGAAGACCCTGCCCAAAACTTTTTGGAGTTAATAATGTATAAAAAAAAGGTCAAATAATAACTAAAAGGTAATAATAAATATTCATTTACTAATACCAAACTTACCGAAAATTCTTGATACACTACAAAAAAAATTAGACATACATGGGGAATGTTATAAAAAATTAATTATGAAATTGTTATTTAATTGTACATAATATAACTAATATATATATAAAATTGAATGCAATGGTAGTGCTCTCAAATAAATTTGGAATGTCCATTTTTTTTTTGAAAGAACAATTAAATAGTGAAAGGCATTATTATTTTTTTAAAAATAATTAATAGCGGTGTTTTTGCTCTCAAATGTTAAATTTAAAAAAAATTACTTTATTAATTGCAAAAAAATAATATATTTAATCAGAATGATATAAAAAATTAATTAATCAACTAATAAAGGCTAGTATTAATAAGAAATAAACGAATAAAAAGAATAAATATTTTATAAAGATAAACTCATTGTATTTAGACAAAATGTAATTAGTATTAAGATATAAAATGTAAGTGTCAAAAAATAAGGATACAAAAGTAATTGCAAAAGGCTCAAAAGCATCTATTTGGACCTTTATGAATCAAAGGATGAATTAAATATAAATCCAAGGGACATGACATATGTTAAGTGCAAATAACTAACTATAAATATAACTAATAAATTTAACTAATGCATTAAGTGCAAACCTCTGTTCATGAAAAACAAGACATGACATATAATTATGACTAAAAAAAGCAAAAAAAGAGAGTAAATCTTGTATACACTGACAGTGTATACACTATCACGGTTAGATGCACGACACATATGCAAAATTTGGACTTCAAATTCAAATTTGGATTATATGTCATGCATCTAATGGTGAAAGTGTATAAACTGTCAGTGTATAGAAGATTAATCCAAAAAAAGAAAACCCCCCTCATACTACGAAATAAAGTATGCAAATAAGAAATATACTATGAAATAAAGTAACATGAGGGCATAATTTAACTAATATATAAAAAAAAATAAGTTAAATGCAATGGTAGTGGCCTCAAATAAATTTAGAATGTCCGGTTTCTTTTAGACCGAACAATTAAATAGCGAAAGGCATTATTATTTTTTTTAACATAATAAATAATAGTAGCGGCAGTGCTCTCAAATGTTAAATTTTTGAAAAAAAAATTGCTATATTAATTGCAATAAAACACAATACATTTAATCAGAATGATATAAAAAAATTAATTATTCCACTAACAAATAATGGTATTTAATAAGAAATAAATGAATAAAAAAGAATACGTATTTTGCAAAGATAAATTTAATGTATTTAAACAAGGACAATGCTACAGTACCTATAGTTATGGGAACGATATTAGGAAAACCTGCTATTATAGGTTTCTATTACCTTTAGTGACAGATCCAATTTTTTAGTGACTTTTTAAATATTATATTAAAATAATTAATATTAAATTTAGTAAGTTTTTAATTAAAACTAGTAAGTTTATGCCTGAAAGATAAGTTTTAGTCAGAAATAGAAATTTACACTTTGAGTAATTTAATTTACTTATTATTTGATGAAAATTACTTATTTTTGAATTAAACTTACTAATACTACAAGGAAAAAATGTTCATATTTAAGTAAAAAAGTTACCAGTTTCTGAAAACAGTTTTGGGTTTCTGAAACACTTTCGGATATCATCTCTTTAAAGTCATCTGCCTTCTTATTACTTAGTTCTCAGTTCCAACATACGATTGAATTCCCAGGCAAAGGTTTCCACTTTGGTCCACACTTTCTCTTGGTTACAATTGAATAAATTTTCTCACTTCAAATTTTCATCTTCAATTCCCACTTTCCCTCTATCCTTTCTCATCGATCGGTTGTTTTTGGGTGCTTCCATATGCAGACACAATAAAAGGGTTAGCGACGGTGGTAGCCAACCAAAGAGCGTATGAAAAATAGCAGTGACGAGGTTAGACCATCATGTCCTCTTGAAATCGTTTGATTATATTGCTGTAATTTATTTATAGTTCATTTGTTTTGTTTGTCAAGATTTTCTTGCAAAATCAAGGCTGAGAATTTGAAGATTTTATTGCAATTTTGGGGCTGAAAATGTCCACTGAAACATCTAGGAAATGGTTGTAGTTTTGATTGTCTACGGGTAAAATATGCTTAATAGCCATATGAGACTAGGCGTTTAAGTTAAATGTGATTAATTTGTGAATGCATATAAGATGTTTGGTGAAATGTCAAAGAGAAATCTGTGTGTTATGATTGCTACTCTGTGCTCTTCAGCAGCCAGAGATGAGACCAGCTCTTAAAGAAATCACCCTCGTCAGTCGACAACAGCGCTCAAGATCACCCTTGGGATTGGCTGAAAATAGACCTATTTCTGTTGGAAACTAAATAATCATATTAGAGACCTCTTCTTCTTCGTCTTCTTCTGTTCCCCCCCCCTTTTGTCTTATGGGTTTTTCTAGCTTTTCTTTTTTTTTGTTGTTGGGGTTAATCAGATGTACATATTTAGATGAGAAGCGCTAATACTCTCTTTCCAGTCTTGTTTGTGGTGATGGGATGAGTGCAGCTTCATCAGTTTCTTATAATATAACTTGAAATTTTGCAGAGAGGGATAAGATATTAATATACCTCCTTCAATTTTGCATAAAGGGATGTTTTCCTATCTTCCTTTTTTGCTCTTGATTCTGCTTTTTTTGCCTTTTTAATTTCTGGTGTTCCAATATATATATATATTTTTTAAGCTTTAAGTTCTTGAATCTAAGGTTGTGATTTTGCTGCGTCCTGATTCTTCCTCCAACCGACAAAACAGAGGTCCTTGATGTTTTCTTTGTTTTTATTTTTTTTGTCCTTTATTGTTGTGGCTGTTTTGCAAAACGTGGAAGTTAAGGCCCCCTCAAGGGTGGGTTTGGCCGGTGCAATTCAATACTAAGAAATGAAAATCAGTAGAAATGACTTGCAGACAATGACTACCCATTTCCTGGAAAACGGTTTTGTCCTTTTTCTCTGGATATTTTTTTATCTTTCATTTTTTATTCCCACTTGAAAAATGAAACACATTAATTGTTAGTCATCATATTGTCTCTGGTTGGCTGGTGCTTAAATTTTAAAAATTAGAAGTCATAAAGCAGACTTTGATTGTTTCTTATTTCTATTAATTTTCGATATGTATAAAAATTACCGCAATTATTTTCTATTAAAATATGCATAAGTATCCGTTAACATTTTTGATGAATGAATTCTGTACTTATTTTCTATTAAAATATGCATAAGTATCCGTTTGTATATCCTCTTTCCTTTCCTCTTGCTCTCAATCCAGTGATCGGTAATGGGGTAGGTTGGTACTGATTGAAATAATTTTCTCGCAAAAAGTCTTAAACCAGAATTTTAAAAGGAAACCTAAGGTTTTGATGTTGCCTTGGTCTTTCTTTTGTGTTTTATCCGCTCGAGTTGTTGAGGCCTCCCTCTTTCTATCTCAGTCAAGCCAGATTCTTTGCTCCTGCATGTTCTTGTTTCAGAAACTTTGTTTATCAGGTTGGGTAGTTTAGCTCCTGTTCTTGATGCTAGAGGGATGGAATTGTTTTTCTTATCAAAATGGCATGTTGTAGTTCCCTTTTCGTTCATTGTTGTGCGATAGATTTAGGTGATGAATAGCCGAGAGCTACGGAAAGCTTGTAAATGTGATTTTGCAGAGAAAGCTCCTGCTGCATTTTTTTTCTTTTGCTGATTAGTTCCCTTTGTCCTTGACGGTCAGCTCAGATTTTTGCTTTAATCCTGCAACAAAATGTAGCTTTTGATTTAGTTGATAATTGAGAGTTAAGATCCTGGTAGTTGGTGAACATGTCTGCATGCTGAAATGGAAAGAAAGTTGCGGTATGGAAAGTTGCAGAACCTTGCGGATAAGAAATTGCAGAAGCATAAGAAAGCTTCGTAACATGCATGCAACAAATTTCAGAAATTGCATGTTTAACCCTCGAATTTTGGCTTAATGTTACTAAGGCCCATAACAATTAGGAAAATACAATCAATTTTGTCCCTTCAAAATCTGAATTGTTGTTGGCATGCTTTAATATGTTTTTTGGACAGATTTTTCGTGAATTTTAGGATGAAATAGGGAAGGTTTAATAATTTTGAATAATTTATAGTTTTGATTTTCATTTGATTAATATTTTAGCTAATTTTGTCATTTAATCCTAATAAATCAGTTTCCATTCATCATTTTGTGAAGTTTAGCATTTGATCTTGACAATGCTACAGTGCCTATAGTTATGGTAACGATATTAGGGAAACCTGCTATTATAGGTTTCTATTACCTTTAATGACAGATCAAATTTTTTAGCGACCTTTTTAAATATTATATTAAAGTAATTAATATTAACTTTAGTAAGTTTTTAATTAAAACTAGTAAGTATATGCCTAAAAGATAAGTTTTAGTCAGAAATAGAAATTTACACTTTGAGTAATTTAATTTACTTATTATTTGACAAAATTTACTTATGTTTAAATTAAACTTACTAATACTAAAAGTAAAAAATGTTCATATTTAAGTAAAAAAGTTACCAAATTCTAAAAACGGTTTTGGGTTCCTGAAACACTTTCGGGTATCATCTCTTTAAAGTCATCTGCTTTCTTCTTACTTAGTTCTCAGTTCCAATGATACGATTGAATTCCCAGGCAAAGGTTTCCACTTTGGTCCACACTTTCTCTTGGTTACAATTGAATAAATTTTCTCACTTCAATATTTTCATCTTTAGTTCACACTTTCCCTCTATCCTTTCTCATCGATCGGCCATATGCAGACACAATAAAAGGGTTAGCGACGGTGGTAGCCAACCAAAGAGCATATGAAAAATAGCAGTGACGAGGTTAGACCATCATGTCTTCTTGAAATCGTTTGATTATATTGCTGTAATTTATTTATAGTTCATTTGTTTTGTTTGTCAAGATTTTCTTGCGAAATCAGGGCTGAGAATTTGAAGATTTTATTGCAATTTTGGGGCTGAAAATGTCCACCGAAACATCTAGGAAATGGTTGTAGTTTTGATTGTCTACCGGTGAAATATGCTTAATAGCCATATGAAACATCTAGGAAAGGACTTGAGACTAGGCGTTTAAGTTAAATGTGATTAATTTGTGAATGCATATAAGATGTTTGGTGCGTAAGTATCAGTTATTAAAGGTCGGTAAATGATATTAAATCTCAGGTTGCTATTTTTGTTAGTGGTTAAACATTCAAACTGTATGCATGAACCTGGACAAGCAATAGCGACATAAGCCAATGTAAGCATCAAATGATTGATTTTCCTTATGATGATATGCTCTGATTCTTTGCAGGCCGTTGCTTCTTCCAGATTAATCTAGTTGCTGCAAATGAGGTTCATTATAATGAGGCTGGAATTCTGATGTTTAAGGTCTTAGGTGGAAGAACACGTTGCATACGAAACTTTAAATCCAGCATTGCATTTCAATGTAAGGAGGTGAAATTCTAAGAAATAAGCATGACATGAAGTGCTGCGATTCGTTTTTTGCTCTGTTAACCAAGTGCCTGTGCGTTTATGTGCTTTGCTTGTCTCCATAAAGCAGGAACTTTCGAAACTCTGCAGCTTTCGAAATGAGTTTTGGAGTTTGAAACCAAGCACATGTTTTGGATGCTTTTTGTGTTCCTGTTCAAGTGGATGCCCTTACCACATTAATGGCGGTGTAACATCCATTCTGTTGTAGGAGCACGTACGCTTATTTATTTCTGCGAGCATTAGAAGTTTTTACTCCTAAACGAGGAGTTTATTGCTAAACTAACTCTTTTTTTGAAACATATACCCAAAGTTACTTAATTTTAAATTTTATTACCTTTCTAATTCTTTTTTTGCCACATAGGTTGCATATGTGGCAGGATAGAGATAGAGACACATTCCATCTCTATTTCCCAACTAATATCTTTCCAACTCTCTTTTCCAATTAATATCTTTCCCGATTCTCTCTCTTAACCTTCCTTTTTTTTTGGATAATTTCAGATACCTTCCCTGAAGTTTTTGATAGTCTCACTCCCCTCTCCTGTGGTTTGAAAAATACCACAAACTTCCCCTAAAACTAAATAGGCAGTCTCAAAGTAGACCCAATTCAAAAATACAAACAATAAAAAATGGAGAGTTGGAGAGAGAAACAACTATATACCACAAATGCCCTGATTATCTTGCATTAATGATTTTATTTTTATGACTAATACTAATTTACCTATAAACACCTTACACGGGGTGATATATGAGGTACAATCAGTTTACAAACATATATATTATGTTAGATGTTAGTTACTTGCCTGTTTCTATATTGGTTAAAGGATTCTAATTTATCGTTAATTACGTTAATTGTGTTTATAACTAACTTCAACAAATTTGTCCTGATAATCACGAAATATTAGAGAGATAGTTTACTTCAATAAGTAGCATGTATATAAATAATTAGTAAATGTACAATCTGGTTGAAATAATGTACACCGTGTTATTGACCAAATACGATGCATAGAAATTGGAGGCTTCACCTTGCTTCCAAAAGAAATAGAACAGAAATAACTTTTAGCAAATCTAGCAATAAATATTCACAAAATATGGTGAATATAAAAAAATAGCTATAATAGAACATGCCTATGAGAGGGAATAAAATATACAAAAGATTTTACAAGCATACAATCTCACACCATAATTTACTTACATCATTTATTTGCCGCTCATCCATAATTCACAAATTCTTATCCCAAGCAAGTAGTAGTGGTGGTGGTGGAGGAGGAGACTTTCGTCTGATGTACTTTCAACATCCTAGAGGCAAGGGTCAAACAGCACATCGGATGAGGCAGCAGCTAGGATGACGGACCAAACAGAGACTGAAAGTGGTTAATTGGCTAGCTAGCTCCTATTCAATTTATTGTCTTCGTTATAGGGTGAGGGGAAAAAATATAGATTGAACCTAATTTTTGTGCTTGATTAATAAACAGGGAGAGAGCAGCGGGGGAATTGGAATTTTGGATTAGTTGGTGGGAACTAGTTCCGACTTTTTTTGTCCATTATCGTAACTGAGGAAACAATAATGGTGGGGGTCTCATAAATACCTTCAATGAATCTGGAAAAAAGTTACCAGCTTTAGGTACTATGAATTCTTTGGCATAAAGAAATTCAAGCATTACTAGTGCATCGACCTTTCCTATTCTAACTAGAACTAATGGCTAATAAAAGTCACCTTGTTTCTTATCTCTTGAATTCTTAACCGTTTCAAATTTTAATAAAGAATTCTATCACAACCACAACACTTTTGAATTCAAAACTACAAGAAAGCCTATCCTTTTTTTTCTAATTTTGGGTTAAAATTAGCAAAAGTTCTACTTATTTGCACCTTTCCTGTAAAAATTATTTTTTTGTTGCAATTTCCTATTTTAGTTATCCATTCGACACTAGTACGGGCATAGATACGGATTAAGCAACTAGTTTGAGGAATAATATTTTTTATTATAAAATTAATTTGAATTGAATTAACAATTTGATATGTTCACAAAAAAGTGTAATTTTTTTGTCATTTTTCAAAAAATTTTAAGAAACCTATATTTATTTAAATTTTTATTACTTGATTATGTAATTAGTCTTGTGCGAATTAGAAATTACAGTGGTGAATTAATAAATTAAAATTAAGTTTTGGGTCATTCGGATCGTCCCGTCAACCCGACAACCTGAAATTTTCATATTCGGGTCAGATATCCTGACCCGTTTCGGGTTGGCAGGTTAGGTTCGGGTATGCGAGTTTTCTATTATACCTGGGTCTCAACCCGACCCGCCAATCTGATTTGGACCCGATTGCCACCCCTAATTATATTGGTAAAAAAAATAACATATTTTACAAATTATTCCAATTTATTTAGGAAATGTTACTAATTTCATTAGAAATTATGAAATGTAATCATGGTTCATTAATTTTTTAATAAATATAAATACTACATACAAAAGGAAAAGATATTTGACTTTGTTTTACTTTGATTAGAAATACTTGTGGTAGTAATAACGAAATAGTGACAGGGGTGCAAATTTCAAATCAACAACCAACGTACACTTAATTACGATAATTTTTTTAGTTGATCAAACTAATATATGCCATAAAGTAGTAAGATTTGATCATTTATAAATTGGCAATTTTAGCAGTTTATATACCATTCACCTATAAAAAATTATGATTATTATAAAATGACATTTTATAATAATTTACATACTATTTGCCAATTAAAAGTAAGTTTGATAAAAAAATGTGCATATAAATCCATATTGTAAATGATACATAATATGTTTGAAACTCACGAAACTTAATATATGGGTAAATTTACTATAGTTTTCAAAGATTATGCTACATTAGTACAAATTTAACTTTTATACTTGTGACCTAGAAAATAAATTTATTAGAACATATAACATTTATAAATGATACATACATTTATTAAAATGCTTAAAACACATAACATTTATGAATGATACATACAATCATATATTATACATTTACGTTACCAACAATTACTAACTATAATATTAAGTTTCAATCATTAATAAAAAAATCTTAGCATTATTTTAAATAAACTTCCTAATACTTGTTTCATATAAGTTTCTTTAAGTAAAATAGTAAATTTATGCCACAAACTAGTAACTTTTGATGATTAACTAAATTTACTATTCTATCAACAAGATTTACTATTAATCTATAAAAACTTACTATTACTTGAACTAAACTTACTCTCCAAAAAGTAAGTTTCGAATACAGAGTACTAATTTATTTTTTTTAAAAAGTAACTTTCATTTTTATTTCAATTTACTTTTTAAGACATAAATAGGATAACACTTATATGACCATTTTTGATTTATTTTTTATTTACTTTTAGCAGCCATTTGATTATTTGATAGGCCTATCCACCTAAATAGGATAACACTTAAAAATAAGAAAGTAAGTTTTCTATCTAAAATAATAAGTTAACAGTAATAAATTAGTAACTTTTATACTTCAAAAGGTAAGTTGGAATAAATATTAAACTTACTTTTTAAATAAATAAATTACTACTTTATATCCCAAACTTACTTTTTAGCGAGTAAGTTTAATTCAAGTAATAGTAAGTTTTTATACATAAATAGTAATTCTTACTAATAACATGGTAAATTGATTAATAATCAAAACTTACTGATTTATGGGACACATGTACTATTTTATTTTAAAACATATTTCAAACTAGTATTAGGAAATTTATTTGAAATAACGATAAGATGTTTTATTAATGATTAATTCTTAGTACCTTAGTTAGTAAGTACGCATAATATACCTGTATAATACATGATTATAGGTATAATTTAAAAAATTTACTTATATATTTTAAATTACTATGAAAATTAGTTTGACTTTTCACATAATCTGGTAAAATATGTAATAAAATTTTGTCGTATTATAAGCTTTTAATCATTTTTAATTTTTGAAAAGTTTGAAAGTTTGAATAACAATAACAACAAATCTTCCTAGTTATATATAGAATATTACTTGTTTATATATCAAAATTTTTATAATTTAACACCTATGAATATAATAAGATGATAAAGTTTTAATAAATTTAAATCTGAGACACAAGAAATAATAAGCGTAAAAGCCTAAACAAAATGAAAAATAATATAATAATAAAAATGACAAAATTAGTATAACAATTAATATAAGAAAATCAGTATGATCTGGATTTTTTCCCTTGGGAGATTGTTCATAAGAATAGGATCCAATAATTATAAATGAAAATCACATGCATATATAATCTATTGTATAATTTATATTAAATTTAGTTCACCTATAAAATGGTCCTAAAATAATTAGTACACTATGATATATGTTATTTTAACAACAAAAATTTTTTTTACTAAAAGTCTAAAATATCCATGACATATGTATGAGGGATATTTTAACATATTTGTATCTCACATCTAATCATGAAAGTTAATTTGAGAAAAAATATTTTTGACACTAGAATTATTTTGAATTTAACCAACAAGTTGAGATTTTTTAAACAATAAAAGTGAAATATTTTGGGAACTTAGTTGTTTATTTTCCCATAATTAAAAATTTAAAATATGACAAATTATTCTTACATATTTTATAAGGTCATATGCAAAAAAAAAAAGTTTTCATAGCATATTTAAAATGCTTCAAACATATAACATTTATAAATGATACGTACAATTGTGTATCATATATTTACATTGCGAGTAATTACTAACTATAATACTAAGCTTCAATTATTAATAAAAAAATCTTAGCATTATTTCAAATAAACTTCCTAATACTTGTTTCATATAAGTTTCTTTAAGTAAAATAGTAAATTTATGCCACAAACTAGTAAGTTTTGATGATTAACCAAATTTACTATTCTATCAACAATATTTACTATTAATCTATAAAAACTTACTATTACTTGAACTAAACTTACTCTCCAAAAAGTAAGTTTCGGATATAGAGTAGTAAGTTACTTCAAAAAAAAAGTAAGTTCCATATTTATTCAAATTTACTTTTTGAGACATAAAAGTTACTAATTTATTGAGTTAACTTACTATTTTAAATGTAAAACTTACTAACCATATTTTTAGGTACTATTTTATTTAGATGACCAGTACAACAGGTAATCAAATGGTCGCTAAAAGTGTTTTTACCTGCTATATCAGGTAAAAACAGTTTCGTTACCATAACGATCGTTACTTCAGACTTTTCCTTTAAACAAAATGTAGTTAGTATTAAAATATAAAATGTAAATGTGAAAAACTAAGGATACAAAAGTAATTCCCAAAGGCTCAAAAGCATTTATGTGGACCTTTATGAACCAAAGGACGAATTAAATATAAATCCAATGGTCATGACATATATTAAGTGCAAATAACTAATACTAATTTAACTAATAAATTTAATTAATGCATTAAGTGCAAACCTCTGTTCATAAGAAACAGGACATGACATATAATTATGAATAAAAAAAAAGCAAAAAAACCGTCATACTACACAATAAAGTATGCAAATAACAAATATACCATGAAACAAAGAAACATGAGGCACTGACAAGAAGAAGAGCAGAAGTATGCAAATCAAATCAACCAGTAGTATCTCTTTGTCCTTGAAGCAGGTAATGAAAATCAGAGGTGAAACGTGCTTTGTCATCATCACCATTGTACTTGGAAGCAATACTATGAAGCACTCACTCTAGAACTAAAAGCATATTCAGGTACAGCATTCCGGCTGGAAACGTGATTCTCACATTTACGCAAGGTTGATGATGAATTGATATCTAGGTGACTAATACAAATAAGAGGTCAAGATTAATGCATGCAAGAAATTTATGGGTGAATGTGCTTTGTGTTTCAAGACATAAGCCTACGGCTCTATTTGGATTCTTCTGTTTTTCAAAAAACTAATTTTTTAAATATTATAAAAATTTTTAAAAAGTACTCTAAAAAACACCTTCTTTCACTATTTGTCTCATAAATCACATTTAGATTTGGTAGTACTATTATAATGTTTTCCTCGGACAGAATTTCAACAGTTAGGCGGCTAAGTTGGATGATGACTTGATGAGACAAAAACTTCAAAGACTATGTTGTCATAATAAGTCAATAAATCACAGTAATGCGTACAAGGACAGATTCCACTCTTTTTTTTTTTTCAAATTCCACTTTGTACCCATTTTAAACTTTTATTTTGAATACTTTGTATTCTAAAGTTGAATACCCATTTTTCTTTCGGAGGTAGAGATAAAGCTCTTAATTTCAAGAATTCTTCCAAGCATAGAACAAATAAAAGCGAGAACCAACTTCCGTTCGCGTAGGGAATTAGATGGACCTAAATGGGCCTACAGAATATTTAGTCATGTATGCCTTATTGGGCCTGGCCTTTGTTAATTTATAGCAGCGTTGACTAAAATCCTTTGGGATCTCAGGCAGTTAAAGCCGATACTGCAAGACAATTTAATATGCTAAATTGACATTACACATTTACACCTTCGTTCGGACAAACTATGGGTAACTTAACTTAACTTAACAAACTATGGGTAACTTAACTTAACTTAACTTAACTATGGGTAACTTAACACATGGGGCAAATCGCACCACAATTGATTGTTCATGGGGTTAATCGTGCACCTTGGATGCCACAATTGTTTGTTCATGGGGTGATCAAAGGCACTAAGATCAGTGACGGAGCCAGGATTTTTTTTTTGGGGGGGGGGGGGGGCCAAAATTTTTTTCTAATAAAATTATCTTAATATATTATGCTCAAAATAATTTTCTTGTATTTAAATGTATGACATCTAAAAATATCAAATATTAAATTTAATTATAAATGTATGTCTATTCATAAATATGCGGTACAGTCATAACAAAAAATTAACAAAAAAGATAACATTTGATTAAATATCTTATAACATCACAAACCATCCAATTTGCACATTATGAGAAGATGCTCTCCAATATGTCACCTATACACTATATATATATATATATATATATATATATATAACCATGTAATATAAATGTAACTATTTTCAATTGAAAAAAGATAAAAGTTATATTAACATACTTTGAAATTTCAACATCTTTTCTTAGAAGTAAATTGAACTCTATGCTCTTTCACAGAACTAAATTCATCTATGATTGAATCACTGCTAAATTTTTCAGCAACTTCCTTTTCTATATACACAGTTAGACAATCATTCAATAAATTATTTTCCATCTTGTTTCGGAGCTTTGTCTTGATTATTTTCATAATTGAAATGCCCGCTTTATAGTTGCAGTTGATACAGGAAAAGTAAAAACTAAAAACAAGTCTAATCAACCGCTCTGTAGTTGCAGTTGACAAAATAATTTTTTTAAATCTTTTATCCATTGGGCTAAGTTATATATTTGTATATGGGCCAATTAAATAATTATTTTTATTTTAGCCAATTAACAATTATGAATTAGGTCTTTTTATTCAAATACATCACATTGGGTCAATTTACTATGGAACATCAAATTACATGTTTTATATTTGAAAGTTAAATAATTAGTACAATAAAAAATAAAAAACCTTTTTTGAAGAAAAAAATTAATTCAAAGATGACTAATTCATATATATGTATATATATATCAACTCTCATAATATAAACTGAAATTGTAAAAATTTAGGGAGGGCCAATTTTATTTTACACACATATTTACATATTATGAATTAAAATTTTCAAAACTTAGGGGGGGCCATGGCCCCCCTCTGCCCCCCTTGGCTCCATCATTGGGCACTATGTAATTAATCGAGAGAAGCCGCATGTTTTAGTACTCCTATTTTGCAACTTGAGTTTCAAAAATGTTAGTTTTTTTTTTTGATGGAAAAATATTGGATGGATTCAGCTATTATCATCACCAAGGTTTAGGATATATTCTCAGGGCCATCAATCACATATAAAGTTCTTACAAATTGGCCACTAACATAATTCTTACATTAGCAGTAAAATTTGAACATACAATTTTTCGTTTGGAAGTAATCAGGTCCTACCAATTGAACCAACTTATATTAACAATACCAAAAAACGTTAGATGACCTTCGGCTATTGTTTGTTGGGTGTATTATTATTTTAATCTACACTAGGAGAGGAACTAATTAGGTCAAGGAGGATTAGAGGGAGGAGATCCCACTTCTAGATCAAATGAGTGTATTAGTACACACCCTTTGAATTCTATTGTAAGTACAGAAATTCAAACACCTAATGTGCAGTAACCTATGGTGAGTTATAATTTAGCTGGTGAATCACCTAAGGCGAGTTAGTTTACTAAATGGTCTATTAGGTGTTAGGAAAACAAAAATGTCACAGGCGGTGTGATTTTAAAAGTTAAAGATCACTTTTAACCACTAATTTTCGGAACCTATCGTTATTCTATATTTCTAAATTTTAGGCATTTCCAACCCCACGATTTTAGACACTTTTTCGAATATTTAGAATCCCAAATAATAGAACTAATAATTGAGGAAGTTTTATATGTATTTGTAACATTCAACATAGACAAAATTCTATGTTAAAAATAAGGCATCAAAATCCAAGTAAGGCATTAGTAATTTCTCTTTTTTGTAGTGTAAGTGAGAGGTCTCGAATTCAGAAATTTTCATTTACATTCTCTTCATGTACCATCCAGCTCATCCCTCTCCCAAGACATTAGCAAGGTCAAATGTGCAAAAAAGAACAAATGCTAAGCTTTTGTTTAATCTGCTAAAAAATTCAATTAATTGAACACCTGCAGAACATGAGCAGTGAAGATATGCCATACAACGGATATAAAAGAGAATATGCTTCACTAATACATCCAAATCCCATTCATGAACCAAGAGAAGCACTCACATGCGGTTCATTGAACCAAGAGGAACTCTTCCTTTCACTATTTGCCTCATAAATCACATTTAGATTTGGTAGTACTATTATGTTTTCCTCGGACAGAATTTCAACAGTTAGGCGGCTAAGTTGGATGATGAGACAAAAACTTCAAAGACTATATGTTGTCATAATAAGTCAATAAATCACAGTAATACGTACAAGGACAGATTCCACTCTTTTTTTTTTTTTCAAATTCCACTTTGTACCCATTTTAAACTTTTATTTTGAATACTTTGTATTCTAAAGTTAATAATTAGAGTAGCATTGCACCTCAGAATTTTCATTTGAGACGCCAACACGCTAATGCTACCAATTCATCCTAAATTATCAGATAATATCAAACATCTTTCACAGGACAACCCTATACTACGCTATTCTTATCAATGATCACAATTGGCAACAACCTTTAAGAATATGAAAAAAAATTATTTGAGTGTCCTTCCGTATTTCTTTCACTGTATGCATGGATGGGGTGGATAGACCTGGCATTAACTTTTGAAAAATGTTAAATAAATTTGATCTACTTTAAATAATAAATTAACTATTTTTTAAACTATTTTGTTCAATAGGATATAATAAGTTAGGGAGGAAATAATAAGTTAACTCAGGAAAAGATTAATTTTGAGTTTATCATTCCTATACGTAGCCCACATGTAGGGTAGTTGGTCACCAGAACCTATCACAATATGGGATTAGGAAAATGGGTTAAGATAGTTGTCAGATATAATTGTGTTAAATGATTTACGATTCAAATTTAGTTAACAGTGCAAATTTTGAAAATTGCATGGCTCAAATCATGTCACGTAATTTTGATATAATCGACATATACAGGCCCATGCAAAAGAGTACCTAAATATAACATGGATAAGTGAGGGGTAATTTCTCTTTTTTTTTTAGTATAAGTGAGGGGTTTCAAATTCAGAATTTCTCATTTACATTCTCTTTATGTACCATCCAACTCATCCCTCTCCCAAGACATTAGCAAGGTCAAATGTGCAAAAAAGAACAAATGCTAAACTTTTGTTTAATCTGCTAAAAAATTCAATTAATTGAACACCTGCAGAACATGAGCAGTGAAGATATGCCATACAACGGATATAAAAGAGAATATGCTTCACTAATACATCCAAATCCCATTCATGAACCAAGAGAAGCACTCACATGCCAAGCGAAGGTTCATTGAGCCAAGTATGGGTGCTGTAAAGTACTCGTAAGTGGTTTGGTCAAAAGCAGGGCTCGAACTCAGTTTGACCGAATTCGAACTACTCGTTATATGTAACGAGTCGAGTTCGAATATCAGAAGTAAATACTTGAGTACTCGACAAGTTTAATCGAATATTTATATTATTTATATATTATATATTTTAATTATGAAATGACTATTATGGGTTTGTATTTTAATAAATTTACATGAAGTAATGTTTAGTAAAAAAAATGTGATGGATGGCAAAAATGTAATATGATAAATCTAAAATGTAAAAAATTAAAAACAAGAAAATCAAAATTCAAGATTGAATTCGAGTAGTTCGAATTTGGTAAGGCTTGCAATTTACTCGAGTTCAAACGAGTCGAGTTCGAACTTGACTTCCATTATGTTGAGTCGAATTCAAGTTCAAATTTATATACTTTTTTGAGCTTAACCTCGAGGTTAAATAGCACTAATAGTGATCGAATTCGAATTCGAGTATAATGCTACTTGAAATCAACTCGACTCGATAGCACCCTAGAGCCAAGTCACGGGCCAACGTAAAACCTCAAATATCACCATCCCAGAATCCTCGTTAAATAATTGGGTTAATTTCAAGGCACGGAAGATGTATTGACATATATTCCTTAAAAACTGAAACAATGAAGAAAGTTACTCTTAGGTCCCCAATCAATCATGATTCATGAATGGCACCTTAAGTTTGTGTCCCAGCTCATAGTCCACCAAGTTTGGGGTCTCTGTAATTGTGGACTTTGGTCAATAAAAATTAATAAACAATATTTTAATTGTACTACGTGATAATCATCGGATTAGGATTGACATCGTATGTAATTTTCTTAAACTTTTGGTCCTATCATGTGACCCGCGATAATTGAATGCCCAAAAACATGAATTACCTTATTCCCTTTCTTTAAAGCACCACAGAAATTCAAAACCTTCAAGCGACAAAAAGAATATCAATCCAGAAAACAATAGATCTACAAGATCCAGTATTGCACGCTAGCAATCTAAACCCAATTATAATCCTTTGAAACTTCAAACATAAGAATACGTGACTTGCACGGTTACACCACTCCCTTTCTTTAAATCGCCATAGGAATTCGTTTCTTCCCATGCGTCAAAGAGATTAATTGATTAAATAGTAGATCTACTAGATCCAGTCAATCGGACACCAGTAATCTAAAACCAATTGTAATCCTTCAAGACTTCTAACATAACAAATTATTTGCTTCAAACTTTAACGATTCAGATTCAAAGTCTGATATTAAAGCTCTGATATCACTTGTATTTCCAATTTCATAATATCATATATTTGATTCAAAATCTGATATTGAATCTCTGATACTAATAATCTAGTAGGCATTACCGATTAATATTTGTTTTAACGGGACAAAAAGGATTAACTACACTCAATTAGGAAAGCCCACTAACCCAGAGAATAGCTTCCAAGCAAGGTGCCAAATTAGAACTTCATTTTTATATTAAGACCTTGCTCATAAAACTCTAAGACTAGCCATTTATACTTCGAGTTCCAAGTGAAATATCAATCTGTCTCTTAAGTCTTAACTCAACATTTCTAATAATCAAATATTTGCAAATTGTACAATTTTTCTCTAACTTCTCTCTATCGTTCTTCTTCCATAGGAGAGAGATCTTGGCTTCAAGTCAAAGTTTCTCTTCATCTTTTTCTGTTTTTGTTTTATGTTTAATAAAGTCACTTCTATGAATTCTAGTGAGAGTTTTCTCTCTCCTAGCATTTAGTAGTAAGAGCTTTTTTTTCTCCTAAACTATCCCAATGGGAGTCTTGTTTATTTGTTTATTATTTTTTCTCAAATCTAAGAGTTTTTTTTTTTATATATCTATATAATAGATTCGGAATATTTTGGGTCATCTCGTTATATCTTAATATCAATTTTGAACTTGAATCAATTGTATAGCAGATCAATTCTATGATATTCTAGTGAGAGTTTTCTCTCTCCTAGTATTTAGTAGTAAGAGCTTTCTTTTCTCCTAATCTATCCCAATGGGAGTCTTGTTTATTTGTTTATTATTTTTTCTCAAATCTAAGAGTTTTTTTATATCTATATAATAGATTCGGAATATTTTGGGTCATCTCGTTATATCTTAATATCAATTTTGAACTTGAATCAATTGGAGATCAGATCTCAGGGAATAGGCATGCACCATGCATAGATATTTATATAGCAAATTTATAATTTTTGTGATTCACAGTATAATCTTTCTTATTTTGTAACTCTGTTAAATCTAATAATTTTTTAGATCAAATATACCTGTGATATATTCTATATATTTTCTCCATTAGTGTAGTTTTTTTCTGTCAAGCAAATTATGTTGAACGATTTTCAACTAACTTGTTACTAATAATGGTTTCTATTTTATCAAAAAGAAATTTTGCAACCTACCGAATGGGAATATCCCGGCCCAACGAATCCTAACCCATATGCAAAAGTTCCTTGTGACTAATTTGAGGCGTCCGAGTTTTTTTTTTTGTCTGTAGTTGCATCCTTTTAAAATGTCAATAACTACTCTTGGAAACTTATTCGTTATTATACAACCCTGAATCCTTAGTGATAATTCAGTTCCTCAAATTTACTTATCTACAATTTCAAAGTTTAGGAAAATGCTTTCTCTATTGTACCTTGTGAAATTTTATGATGTTAGGAAATTTCTTAAATAGTTGTAAATACGTGTAATTTTTTTTTTGCCATGTGTATGATAAAGTGCCATCACTAAGAATTTTTAGACATCAATTGTCGTAAATTCATGTTTTTTTTTGCTCTTGTTACCATTAGCTATCTTGGTTCATATAATATGTTAATTTTGATGCTAAGTGTGACCTGGTTAAATTTTCTTTTTTGGTTCACTATGAAGGAGAGTTTTTTAATTTCTTTTTCCCTATTTCAATAAAACGTTTTCAGTGCACATTAAACTATGATCATTATCTACCTGACATGCTTAAGCTTGTCAATTTTAACTTTTGAAAACTTGTTATAGTGTATTAAGTGAGGAGCTAATTTTGCCCAATTTTATGAAAATTATCCGCAAATTCTAAGACTGATGCTAATGGACGAGAATAGTCATCCACCTTGTGTAAAAAACGTAAATATAAAAACTAAATTCATATTCGTAGATCCTTTTGACCGCCAAATATGAAATTGCATATGACGAGAAATAAATAAAGGAACTTGGATAAGGCACAATCAAGAAGACAGTAGGAAGAATGGCTGCAAAAGACAAATAGACAGGATATGTAAGTGAAAATGAAAGAGAGTGGAATAAAATATTTGCAAGTGACATGTTTTTTCCCTATGATTGGAAGACTACGTAAATAGATCTAACATAATCTTTAGGGAAATCACTACTTTTGGGAGACTACGTAAATAGATCTGTAAGTGAAAATGAAAGAGAGTGGAATAAAATATTTGCAAGTGACATTTTTGTTCCCTTTGATTGGGAGACTACGTAAATAGATCTGACATATTCTTTAGGGAAATCACTACTTTTGGGAGACAATCTAAATAGATATGTAAGTGAAAATGAAAGAGAGTGGAATAAAATATTTGCAAGTGACATTTTTTTTTTCTTTGATAGGGAGACTACGTAAATAGATTGAACATATTCTTTAGGGAAATCACTACTTTTAGTGGTGCAAATAAATAACGCTTTCTCTTTTACAGAACAACAAAGTGGTAAAATGATACGACTCAGTTGGGATTTTTTTTAAAATTTTATTTGGATAGACATGTTGATTTATTGCATAATTGATTTAGAGCGTGAATTTATTAGAACAACGATGGTTGTGGTTGTGTCCCTCTTTGTACTAATACATTAGTGATTAGGCGGTAAAACAACCCAATTATTGCAGAACTGTTGCGCATGATTAATTCAAATTGAACGACGGGACATGACTTGTTCTTGACCTTTGTTTCACCGCTAGTGATACCGACTTTGGCTCTAAAAGACTTCAACGACAAAAAAAGAATATAAGTTTAGATATTATATTATCTAAAAAATAAAATTTTAGACACTGAATCTATATTTCCCACAAATTTATTATTTATGAGAGAATTTGGATTTCTCTTTTACCTATCCCAAAGCTACACTTTTGTTTGGCCCCCGTGCAGAGTCGTGGTTACTACTTAATTCTACTAATGATATCCTAAACTTTTTATGCTAAAAGTATCTAAAAGTAGAGTGCCATATTTCTTAAATTAATTTCAACTGACTCACGATGCACAAACAAATAAACCAAAAATTAGAGAAAGACTTATAGAAATTATTGTAATTTTGATATTACTTATTCTAACTGATACTACAGAAAGTGCTTGACCTGTGGATATCGATTTCAAAGTGTTTGCAACTAGAGTTTGTGATTCTAACAACTAATGAATGTAGTAGCAATATGAAGAGTTTTCAGGGTTTTTTAGAAAAAAAAAAATTTTTCGTAAATTTCCTTGCTAGTAAAATCTAACAATCCAATAATGAAGTTTCAAAGTTTTTCTTTCAAGTTGGCCGCGTATTGAATAGCTTGAGTAATTCTATACGAAACCTATCTCATTTGAAAATTAATTGATTATATGTTAAAGTCAAAAAATAAGATGATGAAATTAATCTATACAAAGTATGTATTCTTATATTTAGTGCAATTATAAATTTGTTGATTTGGAAAAGATACTTCATGGGCTGTATTATCGCTCTAGACTAAAACTGAGTATATAGCAGATGCTTTCCAAATTCCCTAGCAAACCAAATGGTGGACAAGTAGCTTAATATGTACCGTCCAATAGATAAAAGGGAAAATGACCAAATTCATTCCTAAACTTTTTATTAATGTTGATTTAATTTCTAACTTTTGTTTTCAGCCAATTTGATCCCTAAACTTATGTTATGGTTCCAATTAAGGATCTCTATGGCAGTTTCACCATGGAAAATCGATCAAACTCCTCATTAATCAATTAAACCGGGATATTTTAGAAATTTTAAATATCTTCTCCCTCTATCATCAATCCCAACCACTTGCCACCCATCTCCTTCTTCTTTTCCCACCTCTCTTTTCCCTCCCTTAGTCATGTCAATCATCTCTATAAAGTTCGCAACTGAGGATCGATTAGGATTGGGATGCAATACTTGACTTCTGGGACTGGTTAGCGGACTATACACCGGTTTAACTAACTACAATCAGGGTTTTGCTTATAGTTGCCTAGATATTCTGTGATAATCATCAAGATTTCTCAAGTGTGCTTCCCTTTCCATAGTGTAATATGGGAACCTAGGTTTTTCTTTTTTTATTCCTTTCCTCCTATTTACTTTGACAGAAGGGTGAGTCTAAGGGATACGGGGCGGTCCTCTCACAAAAAAAAATGAGAGGACTGCAATAGGCCACGTATAATGGGAGCAACAGCAAAGGAAAACGACGTTGTTTTAGCAAGTGAGTAGGAAAAAAAATAAAAAAATATCTGAGGGGCTAACGGGCTCCGTTAAAATACCTCAGCTGTTCCGTTCCAAAAATTCCCGCTCAAATTAATGAGGCACGACTCTTCATCTGAAATTTTCAAATGAAATAGAATTTTGGTCTCCCTCCAAAAACATATCTTGTGAACATTCATTCACAATTCCAGAGTATCAGCAAAATAATATCCCTACCCCAAATTGGGAAGTTTCAGATGAGAGGTTTTTAGAGAAAGTGTATAGTGTTGCAGAAGTAACTGTTGCGGGACAAAAATTTTTCATCAAGGCTGCAACAAGACGGAAGTTGGTGAGATCTAAAGCAGAGATAGACTCAATCGAATTGGACTAAACCCCAAAGGTAAGAATATTGCAAACTCATTGCACTATTTGGCTTGTTTTGCGACAGAAGAGGGATGAATTTACTTGCATGATTTTGTTTGTACAACTCGTTTAAGACAGTGTGGCATGAATAATGAAATTGAAATTCTGGCGAAAACTCCTAAACAAGGAAATCATATGGGTAGCATAAATTAGATACATTGAGAGCCAACTTAAAGAACGTATGCACAGGGAACTTATGCATGCCAAGTGTTTGTAAATTTGACTCAATTGATGAATTAAAGTTCTCACCTTTTAAAATCTGGTTGCATAGTATACATATATCTTGGCTAAAAGAGGTTGAGTGGGGTGGCTTGTGTAGCAAAAACTATCAGGGTAGTTGATAAGTACATGTCTATCAAAATTTATAACCGCATGGCGAGAAATTTACATAACTTAGTTGTTTCTTTGAATTTGCAATTGCGTGTTGGTTCATCGGTAATGTTATCTACATGGCACATAATATGATATTAAAATTGCTATACAGATGGTTAGTAATTATGTTGACTTCATCGTAGTGTGTATGTGTTGAAATGGGCCAAACGTGTACATAATTAATGACTTATGTGCAATCTTTTTGTTGATGGAATGAGTAAGTGCAATGGTTCACATTGTGATGACTGATGTACACGTGGTAATTGACAGAAAATGCAGTTGTTGATAGCAACAAGTTGACAGAGAATGGGATTCCTAAAACAGGAATGGGGTTTGATGCAGAAGATGAGGCTTATAAATTTTACAATACATATGGTTTTGTCATGAGCTTCAACATCCAAAAAGACTACTTGAACAAGGACTAGGATGGCTTGACAACATCAAGAAGGTACACTTGTTGTAAGGTATCCCATAATACTTGTGTATGCTTACATGGTCATAAATTTATAGAAGTTAGCTTATTGTTTAAATTTGCAATTAATTATTGGCCCTTACATACTATCACGTACATACACATAATGTGAAAATGAATTTGGATTAATATCAGAAACCTCCCTTGAGGTTTCTTCTAATCACATCTAGCACCCCCCATATTTTTTGAAATCACACTTAGCACCCCTGGAATGACAACTTTGGTTTCTTGTCAACCCCTTTATTTAAAAATGGTAGTAAAAAATGAATTGTAGGAGAGAGACTTTATTTTTGTTTCACTTTTACCCAAAGCCCAAAATGATTAGTGAATTTTAGAAGATAAAAATAGAAATAAATAGGCATATGATATTAATTTAGAAGCTGAGGGTGTAAAAGTGTAATAAAAAGAATGTTATAACTAATTATCAGAGATTTTGGCAATATAGAGATGCATAACTAATTATGGACCTGGGGCCGGAACGGTTGCACTCCGGAAGCTTGTGTGCATTTTGCACACGGTGTAACATCATTTGTACACGTTGTAACACTAGAATAACAGCGAGTAATTATACTACCTTTAACAGCAGTAACCGTCCCTGCCCCTTCTCCACTAATTACATAGTCCATGATACTACATTGGATCAGTCCAGTAACATGATACGTAAGCCTTATATTGCAATCCAATTCTGAACAAAAACACCATCTACAACTAGTTGTTTAGATAGTGAGCATTGCAATGCACAAAACTATACACAAGTAGTTCTAAGATTAGTCAAACAGCACCATAAGTGGCAGGAAATATAAATCAGATGCATATTGCACCACTTATCAAAAAATTGTCCACAAAAGCTAACATTGCTTCAGTATTGCTGGGAGCTAAGAAGACTAGTACCTAAACTACTTCAGATACCACAAGCAAGGATTGCGGGGAACCTTTAGCACTCTCAAAACATCATAGAGAAACTGCTGGTTATAGTGTTAGAGGCCACTATTGCAGCAGTATTAATGCTAACAGAAGTTTCGGCTTGAGATCCACCATTTAGAGTAGTTTGAGCATTTGGTACAAAGGGAATTATACCTTGCTTATTTACAGCAGCATTGGTTTTCATTGAAGACCTTCCTCTCTGCATCAGAAAAGAACAAATTTAAACTTTTTTGCTGCAAAACTTTAAATTACTCAAGTAGTGCACTAGTTCTGAATTTTGCAGCAGCAATGTATGACATTATAATGCTTACCCTCTTAGTAGAAGTGCTTGTGCTAGCCTGCAAATTAACTTGCACATTGACAGCTACATCTTGTTGGCGAAAACTTGGATTACTCCCCTGACTTGAAACAACCACTGGCACATTTCCTTGTACCTGATCCTAGATCACAGAAGACATGATAAACAAGTTAATAATATGTGCAACGTATATACTTTGGTACATGATCAGATGATCAGATTGAACTTAGTTACCCAAAGCACAGCCCCTGCCAATCCCGTGTTAGCTATGCCTCTACCAGGCTTTCCTCTCCTTAGAGCACCCTGCAATGTAACAACTTCAAAATTGAGCATATAATTATCTAGCTCCCACAAGTTAGCTAATATTTTGTGATTATCAGGACAAATTTGGTCCCTTTTACATGTATACATAGTCAAGTAACTAACACCTAACGTGATGTATATTTTTGTAAACTGATTGTACCTCATAAATCACCCTGTGTAAAGTACTCACAGATAAGCAAGAACTACTCATACAAGTAAAATTACATATCTACTATAGGGAGATGCACAAATTGATCAAAGGGCTAAATAACCATTCGAAATTTATGCGTATACATGCACTACCTTTTATAGATATACACAGTCAAGTAACTAACATCTAACATAATGTACATTTTTGTAAACTGATCATACATCATACATCACCCCTTGTAAAGTACTCATAAATAAGCAAGGACTACTCATACAAGCAAAATTACACATCTACTATAGGGAGATGCATAAATTGATCAAAGGGCTAAATAACCATTCCAAATTATGCGTACCATTACACTACCTTTTATAGATATACATAATCAAGTAACTAAGATCTAACATAGTGTACATATTTGTAAACTGATTGTACCTCATAAATCACCCCGTGTAAGGTGTTTATAGGCAAATTGTGCGCCAAAACAATGGCATTTTTGTTATTTTCTGGTTTCCAATAATTTTTCTTATTCATTATTTTTTTCCAGCATTTCCCCGCTTAAAACTTTGCCTGGTGTTGGTGGTTTTTGGGTAATTTCTCACCTTTTGATTAGGACAACCTATCACATCCTATTTCCAGGGGTGCTAAGTGTGATTTCAAAAACATGGGAGGTACTAGATGTGATTAGAAGAAACCTTAGGGGAGGTTTCTGATATTAACCCAATGAATTTACTATATAGTTGTTCGCTGGTTATATAGAATCGATATAAGCGTACAAATTGGGATCTAATATGTTATACCCTGCATGCAATTGGTAATACATTATATCTTGTTCAATTTATTTTACAGCATACCAAGGATAAATACAGCTTCTTTTCACAAATTAATGGATATCAATCAAAGGTGGTAGAGCAAAAAAGTTAGATTGGATAATTAGATAGTTTTTTTTTTATTTTGCCAAACTCATAACACTCATTAGAATAAATTTACACTTAGTTCTTAGTGCATTACCACATGTTCAATCTATTTTATAATGTACTAGGGGAAAGAAAGGTTAAATTGCTAATTTTAGATTTTGTTTATTGATATTGCTAATTTGCAGTTATTTGTCCACATGTATATCGCAACCACATGCATAGTGCAATGGTATGCATACATTTGGAATGATTATTGGTTCTTTAATCCACCTGTGCATCTCTTTGCAGGCTACAGTGGGTGTGTAATTACATTTGTATGACTAATACTAATTTGTCTATAAGCAAATTACATGGGATGATCTATCAGTACAATCAGTTTACAAAAATGTACATAATATTAGATGTTAGTTACTTGACTGTGTATATCTATGAAAGGTAGTGCAATGGTATGCATAACTTTGGAATGGTTATTAGCCATTTGATCAACTTGTGCATCTCTCTACAATTGATGCATAATTTTACTTGTATGAGTAATACTAGTTTGTCTGTGAGTATCTTACACGGGGTGATCTATGAGGTACAATCAGTTTATAAAAATGTACATCATGTTAGGTGTTTGTTACTTGACTATGTATATCTGTAACAGTGAGATTAGATATAGTGCAATAAAAAGTAGCCACCTGAGTTGGAATGTATTTTAGAAACTTTGGTATAATGCTATTAGTATTTTTTTGTGAAGTGTACACGTTGTTAGTAGGTACGGAGCAGTGCTATATGTTATGTATGCTTACATGGTCATAAATTTATAAAAAGTTAGTCTATTATTTAAATTTGTAATTGGTTGTTAACTCTTACACATTGTCACGTACATATACATAATGTAAGAATGAATTTACCATATAATTGTTTGCTGGTTACATAGAGTTCATATAAGCATACAAATTGGGGTTTGATTAGCTATACCGTGTATGTAATTGTTAACACATTATATCTTTTTCTCCTTATTTTGTAGCATGTGAAGGGCAAAGATAGCTTCTTTGACAAATCAATGGATTTCAATCAATGCTGGTGGAGCAAAGAAATTATATTGGATAATTAGATAGTTTCATTATGCTAGACTCATAACACTCACTAGAATGTACTTACATTTAGTTCTTAATGCATTATCACATGTTCAATCTATTTTACAATGTACTAGAGGAAAAAAAGTTAAATTGCTAATTTTAGATTCTATTTATCAGTATTGTACATCTAGTTAGTATTTAAGTAGTATTTGTTGTTAATTTTTTTTATTGTTAGCTCGATTTGTTTTACAATATATCCAAAGTAGTAACTTCGATTCTATGAATTGGTAAAAAAAAATTTCTATTGCTAATTAGTAACATCCCGATGTTGTACCCCATGTTAGTATTTATTGACTTTTTGTTGCTAGCATCTTACAAACGGTTTAGTCCATTTTATGATATGTTTTAGGAAATAAAAATTTTTGTTTTACAAATTGGTGAAAACTAGTTACATTTAGTTATTTATAAGTTACATACATGTTGATTAAACACAAATTTAACTAGTCATATACCACTATTATGGAAATAGTAGCTTTAGGTAAAATTTTAGTTGTCAATATATTATAATCTCAAAAAGTAGTAATTGCCCATCAGTAAATTTGTTACACTCAATCATAGTGTCACTCGTTTCTGTTTTTATCAAACCCCAAACTAAAAACCTTAAAAACGTGGTTGGAATATCAATTTTGGCATACTTCTATCATTTAATTGATCTTTGAACAAATATCCTTAAGTTTATTAACTGTGATGCATATAAAAATAAACCAAATGAATACTCTAGTTATAACATTATGGACAACAATTCTAATGGATATATACAATGCTTCAAACAAATCTACAAATTGAACAAAAATCTACGATGATTACAATGATATCTACAAGGATTCTTACCTATCACTACATAACATTTTGTATAAATCGAAATTGAAAATCTACAAATATTGTGCTAACAAAAATCTATAAAAATAAATTAAAAGAGTTATACAATGCTGTTAACTGAGTTTCACTTGCTCCATTTCTTCTTCTCAAGTTGATTTCTTCTTTTTCTTTCTAATTATAAATGGTGGGATTGGTTCTGCAAGGTCAATAGCTCCCACTTTTTATATTTCTTCCTTTTCATTTGGATTCTTTTTTATCCTTTTCCGTGCCATCTTGCCACTGCTCATGCAAATTGTAAAGGCTATTTACTTTGTTCAATACATATCAATTTGACTATTAGTGATAGATGACTAATTAAATTTTTATTCAATCAGCGTGTATGTAACTTATAAGTAACTAAGGGTCCGTTTGGTTGGATCAAAATGGAAAATATTTTCCTAGGGACAAGGGAAAATATTTTCCATTGAAGTCATTTTCCTGAAAAATCACTTCTTTCTCCATAATTTTCCAGTGTCTGGTTATTAAGTGAAAATATTTTCCAAATTCCTTTTTTCATAATTTTCCAATGTTTGGTTTATTAATGAAAATATTTTCTAATATGTTTGTTGAGGATTTGGGGCAGGGACGGTCATCAGTATGACCGTCCCTGCACGGTTAAGGGCCAAGATTTGCCCTCAAAATTTTGTGCGGCTGAGATTACACCATGTAACTCGATTTCCGCGTCAAGTGTGGGGCCCACCACTAACTGTTGTGAAAATACATTCTGTGAAAAAAAAGTTACACGATGTACAAAGAAAGTTACGCGCAGTTGATAATGACCAAAATTGCCCGGGACGGTTGCACCTGCAACCGTCCGTGCCCCGAGTCCGTTTGTTGATATGTTGCAAATATTTTTCTACTCTTAAAACTTTCATTTCGTTAGAAGTTAATTTTAGTTTCTATCCATTATAATCATATTATCATTTCTATAAAATATTTATTCATATTACACCATGAATTCTTAAATGGAATTATTAATGATACTAATGAATTGGTTGGGAAAGAAGAGTTAAAAACCAAACAAAAACCTAGCTGAACACTATTCTTTATTGGTATAGTATCATGTCATTATGTTGTTCCTTTGAAAAGGGAAAAGAACCTAAATGCAGAGAATCCTATATTGGAATATAAACCAAGATTTCAGCTCCAGAATCAAAAATCTTATTCATGGTACAGAGTTAGAACCATTGGTACATACAAGCACCCTAATCAAGCCTAGAGTGATTCAAATCCCTGCTTTAAATGTTGTTGGCCTCAGTTGGATCAAAAATCTGGAACAATTCAATACATACAAAGGCAAATATAAGCCAAAATATAAAATATTGCTCAACAAAAAGGAAAATCACATCTCCAAATGGAAAATGGTCCCAAAAATATCAGTTGCCTAGGTAGTAAATCATGGATACAAAAGGAAACATCTATACAACACGTCACCAATGTTCATGTGAACGTTTTACAGGAAAAAATTTAATGACCAGAGCTTTGAACAAATCCAGTTGGCCTGCACCTACAAATTCCCAAGACCAAGGCAAGTGGCAAGGTACTCAGTTAGCCCTCCTTTTTTCCACTTGTAGATCACCTCCAAGGTGATGCTGAAACACAACAGGAAAAATAAATATCTTAATACGTGATAGGATCTAGTTCTTTCTTAACTAACTGATGCTTTCTTTTTATTTTAACCTGCCACATGCGTTGATAACTTAGCAATGACACAATGGACATTGTGAATAGCCAGTAAATAAACCCTCAACAAGGATTTATAATGACTTACCTTACTATCTATGTGACATACATATGGGCATGTTGGACAAAAGAATCTGGCAGGGCGGTCCATATGCGGCAATTCATACTGCAATAACATCCCACAAGTCCGGCAAAATTCCATTGCAGTCTCTTTTAGGATAATCCACTATTTATGTATGTCTCTACAAAATTAAAACAAGGGGAAAAAAGCATCAGAGTAACATAATATTAGCACACAAACTTAATCTTCACTTGATTGTTTCATTCACAATTTAAAATAAATAAGTAATACATATGCAAGATGCGTAAAAATGAAGCACTAACACAGTGGCCATAAAGAAAGAAAAACAGAAGTATCTAGATGATTAGAAAAGAAAACAAACTCTTTGATTTGACTCAAAATGATGAGCATTTCATTCCTTTCTATTGTTTACCTTTCGACACACACGCTCTCTCCTTTCTCTTCTTTCTTCTCCCTAATCCCAGAAGAGTATATGCGCAACTGAATGAATATTTAAGATACTAGAGAGCCTCACCTTGCGAACGTCTTAACAACTTAACCTTTACCCCAATCCCAAAACATAAATCCTAAAATTTAAATTCTCTAGACAAGAAATCCCAACATTCAGTATTCATATCGCTCAGAGAAATCAATAACAGCCATATACATTTAACAACAAATTTCTCAATAGAAAGACAAAATCAAACTCTAAGGACACCAATTGATTGATAATTTACAAAAAAACTACTGAAGTTTCTTAATCTATCAATCAATTGATACAAAAACAATCATGCAAGCTCAAGCCCTTACCTCAATAAGAATCGTCAGAAAATGGGAGTGGAGCAATAAATTTTACCAGAATTCCTAGAGCTTCATATAATTATAGAAAAAGAAAACTGAAAACTAAAGATAAAAGAAACATCTTTAAAAAAAAATCCAAATTCCTCTGTGAAACTAGTGCCACAATTCTCAAGAATTATAGCAACAAAATTAAAAAAAAATCGATAGAATCCTAGATTGGAACAACCGATTTTATCAGATTTTTTTGGAAAAAATAAAAATATATTCAAGACAAAGCCCTAAATAAGAATCTCACCCAAGGCACCTTGCCAGAGTTGGAGATGGCTGCCATCAGAAATGATCATATTGTTGGTGATTTCTAAGTCTCTCCAATCTTCATTGCCCACTCTCTGTATCTTTAGCCGCAAAGGCTTTGTTTGTTTTTGTTAGAATGTGGGTAGGGAGCTCTATTGTGAAGTGCAAGAGCCGCTCGTTTTAATGAAGGAAAATAACTTCAGTAAGTCAAAAGATGAAGTTATTTTCCACCAAGTGAAGTAAAATATATTCCCCACATAAATCTTTTTCCAAGATAAAATGATTACCAAACACAGGAAAATTTGGAAAACATTTTCAGGAAAACATTTTACATTCAAACAAACACACCCCAAATGTAACTAATTTTCACCAATTTGTGAAATAAAAATCTTTATTTCCTTAAACATATCGTAAAATAGGCTAAACATACCTAATGTCTTTGCTTCACCAGTATTGATTGATATCCATTAATTTGTCAAAAGACACTATCTTTGCCCATGACATGCTGCAAAATAAGGTGAATACGATATAATGTGTTAACAATTATATACAGAGTATAGCTAATCAAACCCCAATTTGTATGCCTATATGAACTCTATGTAACCAATTAACAACTATATATTAAATTCATTCTTACATTATGTGTATGCATGTGACAGTGTGTAAGGGCTAACAACCAATTACAAATTTAAACGATGGACAAACTTCTGTAAATTTATGACCATGTAAGCGTACATAACATATAGCACTACTCCATATCCACTAACAACGTGTACCCTCAACAGAGAAATTTTAATATCAACTATACCAAAGTTTGTATAATACATTCCAACTCATGTAATTACTTTTTTCTGCGTTATATCTAATCTCTCTTTTATATATATACATAGTCAAGTAACTAACACCTAACATGATGTACATTTTTGTAAACTGATTGTATCTCGTAGATCACCTTGTGTAAGATACTCACAGACAAACAAAGACTATTCATACAAGTAAAATTACACATCTACTATAGGAAGATGTACAAATTGATCAAATGGCTAAATAACTGCTTCAAATTTATGTATACAATTGCACTACCTTTTATAGATATACGCATTGAAGTAACTAACATCTAACATAATGTACATTTTTGTAAACTGATTGTACCTCATAGATCACCCTGTGTAAGGTGTTTATAAGCAAATTAGTATTATTCACCTAGATAAAATTACACGCGCACTGCAGCCTGCAAGGAGATGCACAAGTGGGTCAAAACATCAATAACCATTCCAAATGTATGCATACCATTGCACTATGCATATTGCTGTGATGACTAATTGCAATATGCATGTGAACAAATAACTGTATATTTAACAATTTCTATGCATCGTATTGATGAATAACATATTGTACATTCTGATAAATATGGTGTACATCACACACCTTATCTAGGCTAATAACCATTTCAAAGTTATAGATACCATTGCAGTACCTTTCACAGATATACACAGTCAAGTAACTAATACCTAACATGATGTACATTTTTATAAACTGATTGTACCTTTTAGATTACCCAGTATAAGGTACTTATAGGCAAATTAGTATTACTCATACAAGTAATATTACACATCTACTGCAGCTTGTAAGGAGATGCCTAAGTTGGTCGAAACACCAATAACATTTCCAAAGGTATGCATACCATTGTACTATCTTTTATAGATATACACATTTAAATAACTAATACCTAAGATGATGTACATTTTCGTAAACTAATTGTATTTATACATCACACTGTATAAAGTGTTTACAGACAAATCAGTACTACTCATACAAGTAAAAAAATTTACTAACAATCAGTACAAGTTGTGGCTGCAACGGCTAATTGCAATATGCATGTGGACAACTAACCGCATATTCAAAAATTTGTACACATTGTATTTGGTCGGTTACATGGTGTACATTATTTCAATCAGATTGTACATTCACTAAGTATGTATGTACTGGCCATTCATTGAAGTAAACTATCTATCTAATTTAATGCACTCTCATAAGCACTAATTGTCAATTTCATAGACAATTGGAACAAATAACCATCTAATAAAAACATCTGATATAAATGTTATTAATGACTAACATGCTATACGTTCCAATAAACATGGTGTACATCACATACGTTGTCTAGGCAAAATCTTACAAGTTATCAAAATTTTCGCCATACTTTAAAAGCAATTACAAGTAGTAAAATTTATACCGTGCAACAAGTTACACCATACTTTAAAAGCAATTACGAGTAGGCAAATATCATTGTAATCATGTTATGGGATACCTTGCAACAAGTGTACCTTCTTGATGTTGTCAAGCCATCCTAATCCTTGTTTAGTTAGACTTTTCGGATGCTGAAATCTATGACAAAATCATATATGTGAGTGATGGTCACATAGTGTCACAATTGTGCACAATAGGTTTCCGATAATATACATGTTGTTAGATGACAGTTACGGTTTATAGTCATAAATGTACGCATTGTGAGTCAGGCATTGCAGTGTTGTACTCCCTATTTCATTAGTGTAACTCGCTTTACTTAACTTTTATCTTTGTCTACTGTGATGTAAGCGTCCATACACGGTCGGTAATACAGTTTAAACTATACGGTGTCACTGCTATTCTGCAACAAGAATAAAAAAAAAAAAGCAAGTAACAATTACCTTCACACTCTCCCTGTTATTTTATATACCTATAAATATTCTAAGTCATTTAATTCGTCTATTGAATCAAATTTACAAACACTTGGCATGCATAAGTTCCCTGTGCATACGTTCTTTAAGTTGGCTCTCAATGTATCTAATTTATGCTACCTATATGATTTCCTTGTTTAGGAGTTTTCGCCAGAATTTCAATTTCATTATTCATGTCACATTGTCTTAAAACGAGTTGTACAAACAAAATCATGCAAGTAAATTCATCCCCCTTCTGTCGTAAAACAAGCCAAATAGTGCAATGAGTTTGCAATATTCTTACCTTTGGGGTTTAGTCCAATTCGATTGAGTCTATCTCTGTTTTAGATCTCACCAACTTCCGTCTTTTTGCAGCCTTCATGAAAAATTTTTGTCCCGCAACAGTTACTTCTGCAACACTATACACTTTCTCCAAAAACCTCTCATCTGAAACTTCCCAATTTGGGGTAGGGATATTATTTTGCTGATACTCTGGAATTGTGAATGAATGTTCACAAGATATGGTTTTGGAGGGAGACCAAAATTTTATTTCATTTGAAGAGTTCAGATGAAGAGTCGTGCCTCATTAATTTGAGCGGGAATTTTTGGAACGAACAGCTGAGGTATTTTAACGGAGCCCGTTAGCCCCTCAGATGTTTTTTTATTTCTTTTCCTACTCACTCACTAAAACAACGTCGTTTTTCTGTGCTGTTGCTCCCATTATACGTGGCCTATTGCAGTCCTCTCATTTTTTTTTGTGAGAGGACCGCTCAGGGACGGTCCTTCTGAGAGACTGGTCCCTGCGTATCCAGTATTAATCCTGCGGTCCGTCCTTTTGATGTACCTGTTTTGTTCTCTGCGTGGTCACGCTATGAAATAGAGAGTCTTCTAAAATTTTACCTCGTAAAAGCACTTTTTACACCAATCACCTATAATTCATACAAATATGAAATATGAGCAAAACCTCAATATTTAGCACAGTAAGTAACCAAAATTAGGATAAAATAACAGTGCAAAATGTGCCAAATAACCGCTCTATCACTTATCCATTAATAGAATTTTTAGTTTGAACAAAATCGATTGAGCAAATATTTTCTTTTTTTTTTTTAAAGAAGCTTTCATTTATTTTGTTACTTAGGTTAAATGTTACCTTTGGATAAAGCAATGTTAATGGAACTTCAACTATTGTTAATGACACCAATTTTACATTGTTAAAAGTTGGTCTAGAGAGTAAAGTGTGTGGTTGGGCAAGTAGGCCACCATCATCTAGTGGTAATTTTTACTTAAAGATGCAAAAAATTTTCCTTTTCCTTTTAGTAAATTTAATTTAAGGAAAAAATAAAATTTATCAAATAATAAGTAAAAAATGAATTTTATCAAATAACGAGCAAATTTGATTACTCAAAGCATAAATTTCTGTTTGTAAGTAAAATTTACTATTTACAAGAAATAATTACCTATTTTATTGAAAAACTTACCAACACTAATATTAATTATTATAATACAATATTTGAAAGTGTGCTAAAATGCCTTGTGTGTTGCCAAAGTCAATAGGAACCTGCAATTGCAGGTTGCCCCACTATCGTTACCATAACTATCGGCACAGTTGCATTGCCCTTTATCTTAAAGGTAGAGATTTGATTAATGATAAAAAAAAGTTTAATGTGGCAATAACTTATATTAAATGACTAAGAAAATTTTCACTTTGCTTCATATTTTTGTGCCAACAGGTTGGAACATGTAAAATCAGATTTATGCACATTTTATTCACGCTAGATTGCATATTTTTTCTTCTTTTAATATTCACATTGATTGACACTAACATTATCATACAACCCCGATTGTGACCATTCTTATCCTCAATATTTCGGGACCGGTCCACTTATGATTTATTTTTATTATTTTGCTAATACGATGTTTCGAATGGCCAAGATCGCATTCTCTTTCACTCTTTTATTTTTGGACCAGTACACTAACATATCTAACTGAATTTTGGGAGCAGTCCTTCCTATGCATTCTGTGTTTTGTAAAATTACTCAGGTTTTAATTTCCTCAACTTGTTCTCCACCGTCATGCCTCTCATTTATGATACCCAGCCATCATTCGTCCAGCGTGGATTTGAGGTTGTTAACTATCATCCATCAAGATGTTGAAGGATGGAGGAGGATTCCGAGGACGAGAAAGCTGGAGTCCCGTATGGATTAAATATTTCTTAGGATGCCTTTCACAAAAATTTTTTTTGTTATAGTATTGTATCTAAAATCTATACCATGCAATTGTATTGTACAGTGCTTTAGAATTTAGAATTTTTGGGCCATTTTTAAAAATTATTTATTATTCCTACCTCTCCTCCTCGTTCCCACACTTCCTCGTCCCATCAATCCTTACCCCCAACCCCACTAATACCCATGTGGCCTAGATTGGTTAGCCACAGCAACCAGACCTAGTCACGAGAAGGAGGAGGAGCAGGGTATGTAGGGGTAAGGAGGAGAAGGGGAGAGGAGGAGGGAGGATGGAAGACGGATTTTAAAAGACAGGGATAGGAGGAAGGAGGAGGCCTGTTTCTTTTCTCATACTACATATTTTTCCTTTTCACGTACTATATATTATAAGTATTTGTATGTAGATTTTCACTAAAACATTGCTTCATGAATGATAAGTTGCAATTTTATCTTTTATTTTATTATTAATTTTTTCTATTATCTGACCCGATGTGAATTAATTAGTAGATTCTACTCACTTTTCGTAATTTGCATTTATTTCAGAGAGTAGAACAAAATACTACAACTAGTGTCAATTTGGCATTCATTGGGAGAGAGCTCAAGTAACAGGCATTTCGGGAACAAAAAGAGACGCAAGCCCTTTTTGGGTAATTGGGCCGAAGTCTCCCTTGGGGATTGGAGCCGCCGCACATCTGAGGGAAGCAGGGGATAAAAACCAAAAAGATTGCAGAGGACAAGGGAGGCTATCTTGCTTCCTTAGTTTTTCGTCTTTTAGCTTAGCCTTACTTTTTCACTTTTTCTTCTTAACTAGGGGTAGTTATTCTCCACGGATGTAAGGAGAAACAATAGAGAGTAGCTTTGACTTTTCCTTTCGACTTTTGTGGTTGCCCCTGCGCATGCCAGGAGCTTTTAGACGAATTGAGTTTTTCCTAGTTTTGAAGTACAATGGCCGCAGTTATTCCTTCCATTTTGCGTGGATTTTGCTCATCAATTATGAACTAATTTTCTCACTCTAGTCAAGGAACAACGGATGCTTTGGGTCGTCTAAAATTGTGAGAT